>NC_135233.1:900661674-900936674 GCF_051348905.1 Ranitomeya variabilis
AAAATAAAAGTTGCTCTGCCGAGGATCCAATAGGAATAGGAAACCAAATGTGGGGTGGATATAGTTTTATTTGTCAATGCATTTCAAAGTGATCATACCTCTTCATCACTTAATCAGGACAAACCACAATGATCAGTGTTGGGGCACCAGATTGATGACCAGGAAAGAAAAAAAATTGCCAAAGTCCCCTAAACGCCACTTGCCCTCCTTTTTTACTTATATGTCTGAACATGGAGTTGCTTCTCTGGCCACTTGAGGCAAACAAGTTTTTGCCCCTGCGTGGCCTTAATTTTGTGACTAATGTGTACGAGGTGCATTTTGATTTTCTAAGCATTAGAGATAAGGCCGGGGCCATTATACAGTTTGGACCCTACCTTTGGGGCCATCATACTATGTGGGGACTACTGTGGGGTCATTGTACAGTGTGAGATCTAATGTGAGGGCCATTATACAGTTTGAAGGCTACTGTGGAAGCCATCATACAGTGTAGGGGCCTAAATACAGTGTAGGAGGTACTGTGAGGACCATCATACGCTGCCTTACACACCAACTTACTCACTAATACGGGCCATGCTGTGAGTTTTGTCCTCTGCCGGCTCCATGCTCTGGGCCTCATGTCCTTTCTTGCTGCATATTTCCTGCCTGTATGCTTAGGGCGGCAGCCCCAAAACTTCCCCTGGCCTGTACCTGTGTCTCTTGCATCAGCCACCCAGTGTGACTTTGTACCCTAGTCTGAGTCTTTGTTTCTGTGCCTTGCCCCGTTAATGACCCTGTCTGAACCTAGTCCTATTTCTGTGTCCACTTGTATCCCTGTCTGTAGCCTTACCTATTCTGCTGTGTGTTTCCTTGTGTTCACTTGTTCTGTTCTTAGCCCTGCCTCCTGTGCTTCTGCTTTTAGCTCCGCCTCCTACAATTCTGCTCTTAGCTCCACCTCCTACATTTCTGCTCTTTGCTCCGCCTCCTGTTATTCTGCACTTTGCTCCACCTCCTGCCATCTGCTCTTTGCCCTGCCTCTTGCGGCTCTGCTCTTTGCCCTGCTTCTTGTGGCTCTGCTGTTGGCTCTGCCTCTAGCACTTCTGCTCTTGGCTCTGCCTCCTTCAGCCCTGCTCTTGGCTCTGCCTCCTTTGGCTCTGCTCTTGGTTCTGCCTCGTTCGGTTCTGGTCTTTGCTCCACCTCTTTTGGCTCTGCTCCTTGCTACGCCTCATGCGGTTCTGGTCTTTGCTCTGCCTCCTGCAGTTCTGGTCTTTGCTCCACCCCTTGCGGTTCTGGCTTGCATCCACTCTTTGTGGTTCAGCTTGCTGCACTGCAACCAGCATCTCTCCCCTGCTCTCGGCTTTGCAACCTTGTGGTCCTTCTCTACCTTCCATTCTGCAACCTGCGGGTCAAGCTTCTACCTATTTCCATATACCCTCCAGTCTAAACAGGTCCCTACCTGTTTACATATACCTGCCCATATTTCTGTCCCTACCAAGTCAGTACCTGTCCTGCCAGAGTACCTGCCGTGCCCGCCTGTCCTGCCAGAGTACCTGCCGTGCCCACCTGCCAGTGTCTCAGCCATGCCTGCCTGCCTGTGTCTCAGCTGTGCCCATC
Organism: Ranitomeya variabilis; assembly: GCF_051348905.1. NCBI lineage: Eukaryota > Metazoa > Chordata > Amphibia > Anura > Dendrobatidae > Ranitomeya > Ranitomeya variabilis. Next base: position 900,663,265 of record NC_135233.1, read on the forward strand.
TGCCCATTGTCTGCTCTTATCCAAGCATTCCATCCCCAGTGGGATTAGCAGCCACAGCCAGAAACCACCCTGGAGTGACACCTGGCAGCTACCTGCCGCACAAGCCTGACCTCACCATCAGAGGTTCCAGTGAACAATGTAGCTGCTTATTCATGCTCCTACCAGGGTAGTCTGGTTTGTGGCACAGTGGGGCCACAATCCTCTCGCTCATGCTACCCAGTCAGGGCGTGAGCATGACGAGGGTCTGTAATAAACTGTGGGAGCCATTAAGTGTGGGGATTACTTTGGGGGCCAGTTATATTGTGGAGGCTGCTATACAGTGTGAGTGCTATCATGGGGCATCATCATGCTGCTATTTGAGGACTGTGTATAGGGGAGCTGTGGGACTATCATGCTGAATAGTGGAGTATGGATTCATCTAGCCATGTGTAAAGGAGTTATGGGACAATTATACTATGTATATGGGAGCTGTAGGACCAACGTAACGTGTATAATGGACCTGTAGGCCTATCATGCTGTGCAAAGGAGAGCTGTAGGACATTATACTGTGTATAGGGGATGTGCAGGAGCATCATACCATGCATAGGGGATCTGTGCATCCATCATACTGTGTATGGGGGGACTCAGGGGTGGTTATTAACCATTATTGTTAAAGGGGCACTCAGGTGCAAATGGGGCATTATTTCTCTGGACAATATGTGGACACTGTTTTCTAGGGCACTTGCACAGGGAATTAATATTTTCTGGAGTGACATTTCTATCCATTGGAGGGCACGAAGGAAACATTTTACTATGCAAGGGGCACAGTGGTGGCATTTCCATGTGGAGCAATAAGAGGAGCATTATTTTTCCACCACCCAGCAAATGAATTAATAGAGACACATACAGCAGCAGTGGCTCAGCATTAGGGTGACAGTAGAATGATGAGTTTCTGCAGGTTGAGATTTGGGTTTTGGCTTAATGATGACCTGATGTCAATCTGAGCATGCGCCACCATAGGCACCATTTTACTGAAGACTGCCAAAAGATCAATTTGCACATGCTTCCCCATCAGCCTCAGTTTCCTGAAAACTGCTAGGAGTTTAATGTACACAAGTGCCACTTTAGGGTAGGACAGTGCCAGGGCAAACTATAAATCAGGAAGACTATAAAGACAACAGGAGCAGCAGAAGGACTATGACAGAACTGCAGACCTTATCTATGCTCCTACCCCAATGCATGAATGAAGCTATGATTTTAAGAAAACCTCAAACCCTGATTACACAGAATCCATAAAACAGATTTCTTCATCATTTTAGTCAGTATCACAGCACCATGGACATGTGAGTACATTACTAAGCAAAATCCTGCTGACCATTTCCCAATAAGACTATTTATACTTGAGTAAAATATGATGGGGGTAATATTTTCTTAAAGAATAGAGTTCTTTATGGACTGCAACCATAAAGAGGATTTACTTTTAATAAGCACAAAATCACTAGAAACTAAAATTTATTTTTTGGCAGAGAGGGAAATCAGAATGTATTGGACAATAAAATCTTTGAATTCCTATGTCGAATGTGGAAGGGTCCCAAGAGGACTGCGGGTCTTCAAGGAAATCTCGCAGTTTGCAGAGGATCCCGCATTCCAACAAGCATGGGAGGAAATACATTTGCAATGTTCCCGAAATTTATTATCACTTGTTATTGCACAAAATGAAAAGGAATACGCTACTCTTTGTGAACAACTAGACAAAGCCAAACAGGAGTTAAAATCAAGAGTCTCGGATAATCAGAATAAAATGTTTCTCAAAAAATTAGAGAAAAAACTGGTCTTAATTCAGATAGAAACGAAACAACAAAAGAAGGACAAATTTCTCAGGGACAAAAACGATTTTGCTACAGGACAAATCTTTACGTGGAGTAAAAATAAAAAAAGAAACTTTCAAAGACATTTTTCCTCTAAAAAATTTAATAAACGCAAATCACAAAAAGACGGATGGGTAACTGACTCTGACTCCAGTGGAGCTGATGAGACAATAAATGTAGTGTCCCCCGCGATGACAACTACAGGGGTGAATGTCCCTTTAGGAAAAAGACCCGACGGGGTGGACGAAGAAAAGGGTGTGCAAAAGAAACGCAAACAGGTCTCTTGGAGAAAGTAACGAATAAGGAGCTTCAAATTATAAATCTCTCCAATAAGGTCCTGTCCGTTGAACAAAAGAAAGTATTATCCTTAGGCTTAAATTTTTGTGTTCCGGAGGAATTTAATTTAACTAATTTTAAAATCGACCTCTTCAAGGCTACAAGAAAATTACATCTGCACAAGCACTTTTCTGACACAAAAAATCAAGGTATTAAACCTTGCACAACCTCGACTGAAGTTCCTGCCACTATAGGTACTTTGGGATTTATTGCGTTTCCCCCAGCGGATCCACGAGACCTGGAGAACGCTTGGTTGCTAGCCAATCTTAGTGAATTATCCCAGGAAACCAATGTTCCCAAAATTACCAGCAACATCCACACGAAAACTGAGCCCTTTAAAGGGGGCATTAGCTCCACTTTTATGCCTCCCATGTCACCGGGCAATGCGATTGATTTATTCCAGGATCTGGTAATCAAGGACGTTGAGGCTATCTTATATCGCAAGCCCAAAAAGAATTTATCTAATAAAGAGGAAATGGCAATACGAGAAATGCAACAGTGGGAGGATGTAATCATCAGGAAAGCAGACAAGGGAGGAAATTTGGTTCTCCTTGACAAAAAATATTTTATTGATGAAGCTATGTCCCAGCTAAATGACAAAAACACATATATTCCCTTGGATCACAACCCAACGGTGAAATTCAAAGAAAAATTAAGATGCTTATTGAATAAACATGTATCAAGGGGTACGTTGTCAAAAAATAAGGCTGAAAAACTCTTTCCCAATCATCCGAGCATACCCCATTGGTATAGTTTGCCTAAGGTGCACAAAAATGCTACCCATCCACCCGGACGCCCGATTATATCGGGCATCGGGTCTCTAACAGAACCATTGTCTCAATTCCTTGATTGGTTACTGAAACCCCTGTTGCAAAAAATCCCCTCATTTGTAAAAGACTCAGGTGATTTCCTAACTGTACTACAATCTATTGACTGGCAACCTTCATATGCACTAACTTCAATCGATGTTGTCAGCCTATATACAAGGATACCACAGAATAAAGGCATAGAAGCTGTTGAAACTGTTTTGTTAAATACAAATAAGGACCAGGACTTTATCGCGTTCATTATTGAAAGCTTGCACTTTATTTTGTCTCACAACGCATTTAAATTTGGGGAAAAGTGGTTCCTTCAGCGTACTGGAACTGCGATGGGCACGCCCGTCGCTTGCGTTTTTGCGAATTTATTCTTAGCAGTATTTGAGGAGAAATACATCACCTCCACAATGAATCCCTTTTTGAAATACATCCGTTTATATTTAAGATTCGCAGACGACATTTTTATTGTCTGGGACGGGTCCCAAAAAGACTTTGATTTGTTCGTTGCCCATCTCAATGCAGTGAATAACGAGAATATGCAATTCTCAGCTTGTTTCGGGGGAAATACATTAGAATACCTAGACGTGAAGCTTGAGGTACGGGAGGGAATACTGAATACGAGGGTCCATAAAAAGTCTACTGCAACTAATAGCTTTTTGCACTATTCCAGTGCTCATCCGCACCATACTAAAAACAGCTTGCCATATAGCCAAATGGTACGGTATAGAAAAATTAATAATAACGAAATAATGTTTAAACAACAAATAGCAGAATTAAAAACTGACCTTTCTAATAGAAATTATCTATCCAATATCCTAGCTTCGGCGGAACATAGAGTGGAGCACCTCACACAAAAAGATTTATTAAAAACTCGCAAACGCACAAGGTTAACCCCCTGCAATGAGCATGAACAAAAAAGATTCACATTCACCTTCACACATAGTCCAATCGATCGAGAAATTTACGCAGCCATAAATAAAAACTGGCACATATTGCAAAATGACAGAGAATTGAAATCCCTGGCAATAAGTCGACCAAGATTTGGTTACAAACGTACGAAAAATCTGAGCGATTTATTAGTTAGGAATAGGCTCCTCCCGACGGTAAATAATTGGCTGTCAAAAGCTTCACCAATGGGTAACCATAAGTGCGGGAATTGTAAATGTTGCCACTTGAGATTGCTGGAAAATCCTATTCGAATAGGTCCTGTCACTCATGTAGTTCGGCATCTAATTACGTGTAAAACCCAATACGTTGTGTACCTGATTCTCTGCCCTTGTTTACATTACTACATTGGTAAAACCATACGTCCAATGGTTACCAGATTTAAGGAACACTATAACTCGGTGTTATCCGGTAAAGGCCATCCCCGGTTCATTCAACATATGCGGGATCATCACAATGGTGACCCTAATGTATTGCGTTTCGCAGGTTTAGAGGTTGTAAAAAGCCCTGCACAGGGAGGCGACCACAATAGAATGTTGTTACAACGGGAAGGGAGATGGATAATGGAAACCAATGCGCAGGGACCTATTGGTCTCAACGATAAACTGGATATGACTATCTTTTTGTAGTATTAGTAAGTGATACTTATTGTATTATTTCTGTTCCGAAATGTGATTCTCTATTTGTGCTTGTTAATAATGGTTTTGCACATAATTTATTATGTTTTTAAGTTTCACACCTGTTCACGTAGCGTCATTGGAATTTCCTATAAAGGATATGACGTTTTTTATTTGTGCACCTGGACCCGTGGAAGCGCATCGTCGCGAAACGGCCGTCGTCCTCCTCCTCACTCCCAGCACCAATACCCGATCCCAGCCGCCTCTCCTTATGGTATGTGTTTTACCGCATGATGAATAAAGGACATTAATTTAGCAGTTCATCTGGGTGAGTGCCACATTTTTCTTTTCTTCATTTTTCGGACATTGCTGATTTTTTCTATGTTGAGCACCCCTGGGCATTACTGCAGGTACGCCCGCCACACGAGCCCGTTGAGGATCCAGCAAATTTTTACCATAAATTGTGCAATACAGCTTGGTGCCGTTCACACATCTTGGATTTTGTAATAATGAATTAATCAAGCCCCTGATTGTAATGACACGTCTAATTTTATCTTAAAGCAAAAACTTTCGGCACTCAACGTGTGCCGAAGTGCGGAAGGTTCTTGCTTAAAGTCTATGTGATTTTTTTTCCTTCAGAGCACCGCTTTGCATTGATACAGTGAGCACCCCTTATATACTATATATACTTCTAATTTTATTAACATTGCAAAGATATGCTGTGAAAGAAATTAATGCCATAAACACCACATATGTTTGATAAGATTTTGTGTAAATTGACTTTTTTTTTATAGAGGATTTCTTTCTTCAACAGTATAGCGAATCTCCTGAAATTTGATTCAGGTAGAATTCTTGAATGTAGGGGGTGGTAGGGAAGTCAGTTTTTAATGAATAAATTTAGTGAGCATAAAAACTACTGGGAAGAAGAGTAAAAAAAAGTCAACTCAAAATGCATCAATTCCTATACTCACTTTTTAAACTTTCACATACTTGTCCCAATAAACCTTTGTCTTCCAATCGGCTCTTTTTGGTCATTTTTGTTTAAATTTTTCTCTATACTGGCATCATTTCTGCTTAGATGCCACATGTTAACACGTGCTGAGCCTCACGTGACTGCATGAGACATAGTCAATAAAGACACCAGAATAGAGTAGAGCCAGATATGGCCGGAAGAAAAAAGCGGAAGTCTGGCTTGCAGAGGAAGAGGTATCGGGAGGACAGAGGAGAAATAAAAATAAGAGGTTTTTACTGCCCCTCCCCAATTGGCTGTCATTTTTCCGGATTCCCACAGATCAAATTAAAAAAAAATGATTGCTACAAATTTTCCAAAAGTTCGGATTCTAAGTCGATTTATTTCACTCATCTCTATTTTTTGTTTGACAATTCAATCATTACTGCAGTTCATATTGGTATGGTCTCAAGGACTAGAACAGCTATTCTTCTGCACTAAATGTGATGCGATTAGCAGGTACAAATCAATAGAAATTCTTCTTTTAACATAAATCTTTAAGACTGCGTTAATAGAAAGAGTAGCTATTTTGTTTTTTTCATACATCCAGCAGATGTACCTCACACTCATTGTATGTACATTTAACTATTATTAAAAGAAATAGGAAATACTTTGGTGTCTGCTTTCCCTTTATTTTAGCTCTTATCCGTATACCAAAAAAACCTGGGCATGCTGCCAGTCATAATTAACTAGTAATGACAAGGGGAGGCTAAATCTAGCTGTTTTAGAGTTTGAGAATTTTCTGATTAGAATATTTTTAACCTTTTACAATCTTGAAAACAGGTGTTGTACATTGATACTTAACTTTACAATTTCACTACTAAAGCCATGAGAATTATGACTTATGATTTGGTAGTCTGTTATGTCAACGTATGACCTTCTTAAACTGCAAGCTTGTGTACAAAGTTCCTATACATGAATTTCAAAGACAGACATTGTCACAGTATATAAAGCGACTGTCACGGCATATAATTGGTCAGCGGATGGTGCAACACACACAGCGGGATGTATTGAGGAGAGGAAGGCCCTACAGATAAGGAAATGGGGGATGGTCACCACCTGAGCTCAAACCTGAGCCTGTCCCTGCTGTCATGGTTCCCAATGGCAAGGGAAAGTCAGAGAACATAAATAACAGAACAGCTCTTGGGTGATGGAATCTCGAGCTGACCGTGAGCTAAACCTATCACACAACTAACAGTGGCCGGGTGACGTACCTACGTTTTATCCCTAGACGCCCAGCGCCAGCCGGAGAACTAACTAACCCTAATAGAGGAAAAGACAGACCTGGCTTACCTCTAGGGAAATTCCCCCAAACAGGAGACAGAAGCCCCCCACATATATTGACGGTGAGTTCAGAGGAAAAGACATACGTAGTATGAAGGTAGGTTCAGCAAAGCGAGGTCCGCTTACTAGATAGCAAGAAGATACAATAGGGAACTTCACGGTCAGCTGAAAACCCTATTAAAATACCATCCCGAAATTACTTTAAGACTCATGTGTCAACTCATGACACCGGAGTGGCAATTTCGGCCCACAAGAGCTTCCAGCTACAGAAAAATAACATAACTGTGAACTGGAGCAAAAATGCAAAACAAACTTAGGACTAAGAGTCCAACTTAGCTGATAGTAGTCTAGAAGCAGGAACATGCAACAGAAAGGCTCTGGTTACATTGATGGCCGGCACTAGAATAACTGAGCAGCAAGGCTAAATAGGATACTCCCATATCCTGATGGAAACAGGTGAACAGAGAAAGTGAAGCACACAAGTCCAGTACCACCAGTGACCACCGGGGGAGCCCAAAAACCAAATTCACAACACCCTGCACTCCCCTAATGCCTTAAGCTGGTCCTTCCCCCTACCACCATTACAAATCTAAGTCCCTAGCTGACACCTAATATTGCACTGGCTGGCAAGGGGCACTAGCGTCACTACTGCAGAATAATACCACACAGGGGACAGTGACAAACACCAAAGGGACAAGGTGAAAATACAGCACATAACTTCCAGACACCACTGCCAAGCTCCACACCGCAGATAGCACAGCAACAGGACTCCAAACACCAGAATTGGCTGACACCAGAGAGTTTCTCCTGCAAGGCTGGTCTCCAAAAATAATCTCTATCACCAACAGTCAGCTGATGCCGAGTTAGAGCTATGGCTGACTCCACTAAACCTTTAGCCAGATAACGGTGCAAATCTAGTGATGGTCCTGTCCTGTTGCAACCTCACACTCGTGCCTTGTATCCTTGACCTGGTGGTACAGCAATTTCTCCGCCACTCCCCCGGCGTGGAAAGCATAGTCATTGTATGCTCACTTCCGATGATCGCACCCTGCAGGTCATTGACTTGCATCACTACAGAGGTCTTTCAGCCTGCCGGTCAACCATTTTATTAACGATGTTCCGACATGGTGGAATTTCACTCTGCATGTGTTGCAGCAGTAATGACAACTGGTGCAGTATGTTCTTTTGCATAGCCTGGGCCAATGCAATCTGGACTTGGTGCAAATCATGCTTGTGGAGTGGGCACAGGTAAAAGGACCTCTGCACCCTTTTGCATAGTTTTGAAATGGTTACTAAGATGGTTAGCGTTAACGAGGCAGTCATTGGCATTCACTATTCCGGTCATCTACATGCTGAAGCACACTATACACCTATACATATGATACACACATCATTTTTTCAAAAAATATATATAGTTTATTATTTAAATCATGACAAAACATTTATGTATTTAACAAGGGAAAGAGACCACCAAGTGGCAATAAAAATGCTGGAATCAGCACTAGGGCATGAATAATTACATGATAAATTACATAAAGTAAATACAAAAAATATATATATAGCAAGTGATATTGGAGCAGTGACAATTAAATATTTATTTTTAAAAAGATATTTAGAAAATTATATACCACTGTCCAATAATGATTAAATATGGTGTGATATTTTTGTGGCGCAAAAATATATATAAATTAATACTGGCTGCAATAATTAAAATATGACATTTCACTTAAAATATAATTATTTTCAATATGCCATAATAATATAATATAAGTAAATAATAAATATCAGTGAAATTACTCAAAATATTAAGAAGAACAGTGATAGTATTTGCTAATAGAAAAGTGCCACTGTGCAATATATATTACTAGCGCAAACAAACAATCAAAACCATAGTCACTTGCTAGAGGGAGACATACCCAGGTGTTAGACCAGCACAGCCCGACACGCGTTTCGCCTTGGCTTTGACGAGGGAGACTGAAGCACACTTTGAATAGTCTGCATGAAGAGGTGATGGTCCCAAAGGAAAAGTTGGAAGCAGAGATGGATGCCTAAGGGATAACTATAGCTAAAATTTCCAGAATGGTGCCATGGGAGGGTGGCTTATAGTGATCGAGGGGGGCTCTTTTTACAAGAGAAACAGTTAGTGAAGGTGCAGGAGCCGAGGAACCAAAGGAGGAAGACGAGGTGACGGATGTGCAACAGTCAGGAGATGAAGAGGATAATGATTCCCTCTCTGCTGTCCGTAGTTAGTGGGACAGGATGGACGAAGCAACCTTGAGTGTTACCCCGTCACCAACACAGCATGGACTTGAAACATCCAATACATGAGCACCTTCTTGCTGCTCTATCTTCACCACGATGCCTGTATTCTTATGGCTGACTACTGGGTTGCCACTCCGTTAGATCCATGGTGCAAGAGTACATTTAGCCAGCTGCTTCCCCCCTGGAAAGAGAGGCGCACATGCTAGAGAATTGAAATACACTTGCAGACAATCTTAAAAGTGGTTTTCCCAAGAAAGCAGTGAGGCAAACAGTGTGCATCCCAGTTCTTGACGTCCAAACCGGGGAACGTCAAGACGTCGTCTCCAAAACTGCAGCAGCAGTGTTAGCGGCATAAGCAATTTCTGTAGAGTTTTAAATGAATTAAATATAAGCTAAGCTCAATCTTTTCTTGCACAACTATACATAAATCTTCTCCGCTCTCCCTGCTCTATATCATGGTGCTTGAAAATTGCACAACATTTTCATGGTGGCAGGTTCCCTTTAAGAAAAGTATATTCACCTCACTGTTCTCCTGTCCCTTTATCACAGCTCCCTACCCAGTCATGCTATCACTTTTTGTGGTTCCAATGTCTTATCTACTTCAGGTATAGTCACGGATTTCCTCTTAAGGATCTTCAGTCATCGCTGACACTTCCGTTGCTGACTAAGCCTTTGATTATGTACATTGTGACATCCAAATGATGTGTGTCGATACAATATCACTTCTGCATCAGAATTTTAGTGGAAAAATCTTGTACTAATTATACTATAGTTTTTTTCTACAATTCTGTAGAATCAAAATTATTTTCAGATAGTTGCAGGCGCTCATTCCTTTTTTTCCCGACATCAATTTAATAATTATAGCATTAGAATTTTACTGGAAAAAATTTGTAATAATTATACTGCAGTTTTTTTCTGCTGCATAGAATTACAGTTGATACACTTTAGCTGTGGGTGCTTAGTAATTGTTTTTTTTAGTCATCCATTTATTAAGCTTTTATTTTACAAAATGTTTATATTCTCCTTTTTTTAGCCTTTTATTTCTAGATTCTTTTTGTCTATTCTTTTTTACTTTCTTCGATTTAAAATTCAGTAAAAAAAAAAAGTTTGCATCATACACACAGCTGAATAAAATGTGGTCATACAATACACAGACATGAAAAACACAACAGACACACACCACCTGCGTGAAAAATAAAATATCCCGCTCCTCCCAAGGACTATATTGAACCTAGGAGGCATATCCCTTCCTTGTCTCTTACACTGATGAGGATGCCTCCTTCATCAACTTTTTCTCTTACTTTTCTTCCTCCGGTGATAAGTAACCCCCATGTAAATGCCCCAGGACAGCAGTTGAGCATGCAATGGATGTTCAGATCTGGCTGGATCAGCCAAACAGTTTAAAAAAAAGTTTCCGGATCGGTTAATAGAACAGTATCTGTACCCGATCCCAGACCTCATTCACTTAAATGGGGGGCCTGCACATCAAGTGTTTGCTACATTGCCATGTGTATGACAGCGAGGCAAATTGTGCTTCTGATCAGCAGTAAATTCATTACCATCGGTCAGACAGCCACGGTTCCCACGGTGTCAAATGACAGTGTGGGCCCGCCGCTTTGATTGGAGATAAAAAGTTTACCTCTGGTCATTGGCGTCGGGCTGATGGGACTACTATTCATCAGCAGGGGCTTTTAAAAAATGGCTTGTGTTCCCCTGCATTTTTGAAAACCAGCCAGGCAAAACTGACAGCTGTGTGCTGCAACCCTCAGCTGTCGGCATTAACAAAGCTGGTTATCAAGAATAGAGGGCTCCTCATGCTGTTTTTCTTAAATGATATAAATAAATTATTTAAAAAAATTGGTGTGGGTTCCCCTCCATTTCTGACAACCAGCCAAGCTAAAGCAGACATCTGGGGCCTGGTATTCTCAAGCATTTATAAGACACCTCTCCATTACTAATCCTTTTGTCCTATTGTAAATAAACACACAGAAAGTATAAAGACTAATTTGCAATACAAGCAAAAAACACAGTTTTCCACTTTAATTTAAAAATACAACCTCTATTCTTGATTACCAACCTTGCTAAAGCTGATAGACAAGGGTTGCAGCTCGCAGCAGTCAGTTTTGCCTGGCTTATTATCAAAAATACAGGGGAACCTAAGCCATTTTTTAAAATTATTTATCTAGAGTGCAGGCGCCGGCTGATTAATACTCCCATCAGCCGCTGTCTGCCCTCACTGTTGTTAGCGTCAGCAGGTGTAGGTTGATGGGAGTAGTAGTCATATCAGCCAATGCCAGTGACCTTAGGTAAACTTTTTACCACCTATCACAGCTGCATGCTCACGCTGTCATTTGACAGCATGTGAATCATGGCTGTGTCACTGGCGGCAATTATTTTACTGCCGATCCAAAGCAGTGTTTGCCATGCTGTCATGCACATGACAGCTCGATAAACACCCGGTGTTCGGAGGTCGAACCCAAACAGTAACACAGACTTTTTGGTGGTGTTCAGAATGGACGCCAAAGGCTTGCTCTTTGGCTTCGCCCACCTTTGCTCATGGTAAGACCATGAGTAAGGTTGCACTCAGAAACACGCTGGTTTAATGTGCAACACAACGTTGCTGTGATCAGTTTTATATTTACTCTGTTTCATCGCTGTAAGATCCTTTTCATTCTCATTCAGCCTCTGCAGCTCTGGCTCCTTGCCAGGTTTCCACTGTGAATTCCAATGCAGCAAAACCTGGTGAGCTGACACTCCCTCACCCCTTCTTTTCCCTGTTTGATTTTTCAAAATTCCACCTGCCATTGATCACTTCAGCAACAAATTTGTTGAGGTGTACATTCCCCAAAGGGACATCTGCATATATAAGTTCCTAAAGCACCTCAAGGGGAGGCTAGAATTCCTGTAATACTAGTCAAGTAAGAGGGCCGGATACAGAATAAAGTTGTAAGTACCTCAGCGTACACACACAGATTTAGGGTTTATGACAGGAAGAATTTAACCCCTGAATACCCCTTGTCCAGGAAGTGAGTTGAAAAATTGAATGAGAAATTATGCACCCAATCAAGGTTATCACCTCTACGTAAATAACTTCCACACCAGTGTTCTACTCTTCTAAACCCTCTCTGCCAGAGCTACCACAGCATGTAAACTTTTTGCAAATGTCAAAGAAGACTCCCTAGGTCCCTAATTGGCCAACTGCTCAGAAAGGGTGAGAGCAGAGATCCATGTAGCAACAACATGCTGGTGGTCAAGTTTAAGGAAAAGTAAGATTTTTTTTTTGATCATCATATATGGTAATGGCAGCACCCCCACTGTTGTAGAAGGTACCAATACAGAGGTCCACTACACAGGTCCACAGCAGCAGGGAAACACAACTGATATGACTTTTCACTTACACAACCTACTTCCACAATCTCAGCAGATTATGCTTTTCAATATGTTAAATCTATTATAGTATTCAGTCAAAATAGATGTACATATATTTACTTGTGATTTGGATGGAGATGACTACTATCTATAGCAATTGGCTTGATATCTTATCACCAAATATTTTTTGTACAGCTATATCTTTTTTACCCTGCACTATAGCACTTTTAATAGGGTATTACGTTTTCTTCATTAAGGGTGTGCAGACACCTGAAATACTCAACAAAAACTAAATATATGGGAGTCAAAATCAAAAAGCGCGCACATATAATCCCTTAAAACTTTACTTTTATTTAATATCAAATATAAAACCCAGACCCAATGAAAAGGAAAAGATAATACCAAATTATTAGTCACAAAAATACAAAAACCTATTAAGGTCCTAAATACAACTGCTGCTTACACCTGCCTGACTGTGGAGGTTGGCACCCTAAGAATCGATTTTTTTGGCGCCCCCACTCACCGTAGGCTGTCCCTCTCTCCCCTGCAATATCCCTCTCGGTGCAGGTGGGAAAACAATATAAAAGCCAAATGATGCCGGATGCTGCATGGATGTAAGGCATGCCTTACATCCATGCAGCATCCGGCATCATGAATATCGCTTCATCCTGATGAACCGTGAGAGCGGGGAAACGCGTTGAGGAAAGACCGGCATACGCTAAGTTACCCTATTACTCATCTAGAGATGTTTTTCTATGGTCATTCTATGGTGTTCTATTTGACCAAGGGTATCATATGATTGGATATGTACTGTGTGGGGGAGATATCGACACATGTTAAGTCACTATGACTATCTATTGAGTGGAGTTTTTCCACTGCCAGATTATTGGCTTTTGACTTGAAATATCATGTGTTGTTAAAGGACCATGACAGTTGCCATTGGAAGACAATACCTTTTAATGGGGGATTAACTAAGTTGTTTTGCGTTGTGCCACTAACTTCATTTATTATATGGAGGTACCTATATAGGTCTCTATTATGGCTTACATTATATAGTTGTTGGTTTTTCACCACTGCTCCTTCCCTATATTGTTTTCCCACCTGCACCGAGAGGGATATTGCAGGGGAGAGAGGGACAGCCTACGGTGAGTGGGGGCACCAAAAAAATCGATTCTTAGGGTGCCAACCTCCACAGTCAGGCAGGTGTAAGCAGCAGTTGTATTTAGGACCTTAATAGGTTTTTGTATTTTTGTGACTAATAATTTGGTATTATCTTTTCCTTTTCATTGGGTCTGGGTTTTATGTGCAGACACCTGAAAAGCATTGATGTGGGTCATGTGAATTTGTATCGCTGACTTTGTATGTAGTCCGAATTGCTTATGTGAATAAAGAATCACAGTTCATGGATCTGGAATCTCTTCATTTTGCATTCTCCATGCCTTGACCAGGCGCTTCTGGGCTCCGAACACCCTCAAGATGCAATCACAGTGAGCTGGATTTTATTTTATCTTTATTATGTTTTACTACCATGCTTAAGGGTATATACATATAGGTATGCCTGATTCAGCATTAGACCAATGCTGTAATTTTGCTGCTTTGCACTGCTGCACTTTAATTAGGGTTAGGTAATCCTACATACAGTTGTGTACTGTCTCTTTCCACATGTGTATGCTGCATTTTATCTACAGTGGAGAACATAAATATTTGATACATGGCCAGTTTTGCAAGTTTTCCAACTTACAAAGAATGGCGAGGTTTGTAATTTTTATCATAGGTACATTTCAACTGTGAGAGACACAATCTAAAAAAAAAAAAAAAAAAAAAAGGAAATAACATTGTATGATTTTTAAATAATTAAACTGCATTTTATTGCATGGAATAACAATTTGATCACCTAACAACAAGTAAGAATTCTGGCTCTCACAGATCTGTTAGTTTTTCTATATGAAGCTTTCTTACTCTGCACTCAACCTGCATTAATTGCACCTGTTAGATATAATTTCCTGTTTAAATGACACCTGTCCACACACTCAATCACTCTCCAACCTCTCTACTATGGCCAAGACCAAAGAGCTTTGAAAAAAATGTAGACCTGCACAAGGCTGGGATGTCAATCTTCCTCAGTCTGGGGCTACAAGATCTCACATTATTGGGTAAGGATGATTATGAGAAAGGTCAGGAATTGGCCCAGAACTACACGGTGACATGGTCAATGACAAGAAGACAGCTGGGACCGCACTGTCAAACATTACCATTATACCTTATAACCACATATATCCTTCTATTTATTAGCTGGGGCTGTTATGATTTAATTGACACTCATGCACATAGCTATAGTACAGCAGTGCCTCACATTCATAAGCAATACATCCTCATTGATAGTTAGCCCATTTGCTTTACCCATGTTGTTCTATATCCATGCTTTCAATAGTGCATGCGTCCTACAGCATATTCTATGCTTGTTGGCACTGCACGGCTCCCAGTTTTGCCCTTATCATCGCGTATGTGCGGTTTCCATGCTATTGCCATTTGGAAATACTTGAGGTTGATCAACCCCATTGGCGACACGTCCTCACCGCTTTCATGTCGAACACACCGGTAATTATTTATTCAATTAACCAATTCCTTTTGGTACTACTTGTATACGTACTTCCTGACACCAGTTAGCACCTCTCCCTGATGAAGCTGCATTCACAGCGATATGCGTGGGCCTCTCCCTGCACCCCTGATTCAGGGTAGCATTCTTATGTCTCTGACAAGCACACCCTGGATTCCTACAGGTTCTCCCCAACCAATTGATGCCACAGTGCTGGGTATTTGAAAATCTGCCTCCTGTTCCTCCCTGGTTGTATTTATTCCCCACAGCTGACATTATATTTCTTCACTGGCCCCTATGACCTGTGGTTCCATTGTTAGGCATTCACAGTAGTGTGGACTATATATTCCTCCACTTTTTTCTTGATATGTAATTTGAGTGCACCAGGTTGCTATAGGATTTGTCTAATTTGGGTCATTTTACCATATGTGGGGATGCCCACATTTGGTGTAATATTGTCTCTTGGGTCATTGACATTACTTTTGTGTTTCATACATGAACCTTGTAAGATATTGTACTTACAGGTTATAGTATATCGATCCATCTCCTTGTGCCCTTGTAAACTACAGGCGTTGTCAGGTGGACACTATTACACTGATTAAAATACGTAGGTTCAATAAATCTGTCTTGTGGTTTTTTAATCTTTGTTTGCAGTTTTAAGTTAATGAGACTCTCGTGCTCCGGGGCGGCCTGTGGAGGAGCTCTGAAGTTTGATGACAGGTTTGCTTTAATGATTCCCACATGTGACACATCCATGTGGTAAATCTGTGCCTGCAGACACAAAGTCATCAAGTACTAGACCACAGTCAGTGTACATGAGGCCACAGGTCAATACAAGTAATCAAATTACAAAATTGTATTCATTTCATCTATTGTCTTATAAGATTGAGATATTGTTATTTTTGAACTATGTTTTTTTTAAAGCCAGTTCTCTTGTACAATGAGAAGAACATTCCCTATTATACTATATATGTCATATATGAAACACAGCACAGATATGCTTTGCATAACAATGCTGAATGCTTCTTTGAAAGGCTGTGCTATGAAAAAGCGTGCATAATTTTAATTGCAAATACATTATTTAATGCCATTCATATAATCAAAGTCTTTAATGCACCATTTTAGTTTTTGTGCATGTGCACCAAATAATTTACAAGATTTGCAATATACGGCAACCTAAGAAACTACTTTGCATAATTTTCTATTCTAAGCATACAGTACCTGCATTAAAGTATGCTCTGAAAGTATTAAAGATATTCTCTTAGAAGAAAGGATGTTAAATTATAGCCTAGATGGTTAACGTGCAGTAATCTCATGGCAAAGAAAAATTGCTACAATGAAGGACATCGTAATGAGGGTGAATGATTTCCTATACTGAGTTAATGATATTTTAGTTGGCTGGTTCATAACCTTCAGTGGACAAGGCATATAAAATCATAATGAAAACATGTTTTGCTGTATATCATATACTGAAAGATAAATAGATAAAAGACTATTACACAAGTAATAAAATGAATCAAAGGCATAAGAAAGAATAAAAGATGCAGACTCTGCCAAGAATGGCTTTTAGAGTGTGATGTTTCTAGTATTCAGTTACAAGATACTAGAATATGAAGTCAATTAATGTGCAGAATGCGGGAAAAAAAGCACCAATATCTGTTCTTATTATTGTTCTGATTCTACTATAGTGTGACAATCTTGATTGTGACACATCAGTCTCATGTTCTAATTTTGCTTACAATTATTTGAAAATATAGATGTTACTGAAAGAAAAGATGTAACGGTATCAAATATAGCACTTTTCACAAAATCTTGCTGCTGGGACCACCATCATCTCAATACTAATATTAGATTAACACTCCTCCAACGGTTTATACCCAAATCACAACTTTTGAATTAACCGCAGGATAGGTAATAAGTGTCTGACCAATGTGGATACATTGTTAGGATCATCACTGATGACAAAATTCTCTCATTTCAAGGGAGAGGCACGAGTATACACATAGTCGCTACATTGAAACATGGGACTCAAGATCAACATTCATGTAATCAGAGAGGGTCCCAGAACTGAGACAGTCAAAATTTTGTACCGTTTTTCTTATTTGAATTAAAAATGTATATTTATTACTAGTATTACTTGCCTTTAGAGAAGAAGGAATTGATTCATAGGACAAATGTATATTGAAGATAATGAAAAATTTGGATTTGCTAGAATTAAATTTGGGGAGGGGGGATTCAATTTGTGTGAATCTGGTAAAATGAGAAGGATTTTAAAAAAGAACTGTGAAGAATTAAAAAAACAAAAAAAACTGTTATACTAACCTCTCCTCGGCTCTTTACATACATGTTCCACTTTAGCCTGATCCATTGATCAGTTTTCTCTTCTTGCACTGCCTTTAAAGAAACCCGACGCAGTTGTGTGGGATTCATCATACATCGACTTTAATGATGTATGTGAAGAGTCGTGTGAAAATATCAGGCCTAGTTAATGAGAGCTACAGAAAAGAGAACCCACCATGAGCCGCAAGAAGGATTCGACGTAAGGATGGATGGTGGCTACACATGCATGTAGAAGGCTGAAGAAAAGGCAGCTTATTGAGAACCTGTCCTTGACAAATTCATTTTATGGAATTAGAAAAATAAATATTTGATGACGTATGCTAATGAGCATGAAGTGCAGTGGGGACTGCAGTTAAAGCTCTCCTGCCTCTCTTCCACATCCATGCATGACTGATAAGTGACTCCTTGTTTCAATGACCTGTCAGAGCAAGGAGGTTGGCAGTGGGCAGGAAATAGGCTAGATAGTTGCAAATGCATTGCCCACCCCCTGTACTTGCAACTCACTAGCAAACAATTTCAACTACGTATTTCTCTAAAGCAGGAAAATGGCTTTGTATAACAATGGTAAGGTATTCAGTTAGCATTAGGCCGAGGTCACAAGAGTATTAATTCTATCATGTGAGAGAATAGGCTCAGTTATGTTAATGATGCTTGGCACAGTTTGAAATGAGGGTCATCTGATCCGATTCTCTCACATGCGAGATACAGGTGTGGAGAAGATGGAGAACTTAGCTTCTTCCCCTATTTCTACATTGTCTGAGTGCACAGATGTTGAACTCCAATGTTTCACATGCACCCATAGACTTGCATGGATGCTTGTGATCCGAATTCTGGAGCCACTTGCAGCATGCTGTGATTTTTTTTATCATGCCAAATCGGCATGAATAATTAACACGAGTCAGGGATACCTCCCAAAAGAAGTAATTAATTACCTTATGTATATGTCAAATGTATAAATTATTAGGCGGTAGATCCAATAGCTGGAAGGACAGCCGGTGATGCAAGCAATAACCCCAAGAGAACAAATGAAAAAAACGACCAAAAAGTCCAAACTATATTAAGAACATTAGTATCATATAATTTTTATTGAATAATAGCTTAAAACAATGAGATCAAAAAGATCCATACATGTAGTAAAAATATTTGAAAACAATTTCTGTATGTTAATATAGAGATGCAAGTAAATCCAGTATAACATTAATTATAGAGTACACTGAAATTTATAATTGGCTTACTGATGTTTATTGGTATATATATATATATATATATATATATATATATATATATATATATATATATATATATATATATATATATATATATATATATATATAATGCACATATAGTGCTAATGAATAATGTGCAAAAACTGTAAAAAAAAATTAACTTTATAAAGTGCATATATAGAAGTTCTCCAACAAATCCATGTAAAAGTGTGTAACAAAAATTATAATTACAAGTAAAAGTGCAAAATTATTGACTCTATTCAAAGTGCAAAAGTGCAAATTACCAAAGAGCCAGTAGGAGTCAGTGTTTCCACATACATATTAGTTAGACCAAGACAATAGTGTAACTGTAAGCTACATACTTTTAAGTCTAGCCTCAAAATCAAAGGAATGAAGTGTAATGAAATACTTACAGAGCAATATAATGTGTACCTGGTCTCCTGGAATGGCGTCCAGCACCCGATGCGCGTTTCGGCACGTTGCCTTCATCAGGGGGTCTGTATGTGAAAGCACATTCACATACATGCCAATTTGGTGCATAAAATCCTGATGAAAGGGTCTCTAAGAGTTTACCTTTTTCTTAACCCCTTCTTTACAAATTAGAATTGCATTGAAGTTAATGTAAAAAATAACACCGCTCCACCCCAAATTGAGCAATGTTTTGTGAGATTTGCTCAACTATGATACAGAAACCAAATTTTTATCATTAATGGAACATGCATTTATAAATTATAAAAAAAAAACCTAGCATATAGCGTGCTAAAGTCAAGATTTCACAGGAGCCAGGCAGCACATAGTTTTTTAGAATCAATGCCAGTTTGCATCAAGAGAGTCACTTTTTATAGTAATCTCCTTTGAATGGAATTCTAATTTTCTTGATTATGCAGCAAAAATTTCAACCCTTCCAATCACATTCAGGAGATCTCATCTACTAGTACTTTTCTAAAGATTTGATAAGAGAGAGCATCCTTAAGGGCAGGGACAGACTGCTGTATTTCTCGTGCGAGAATCGCATCGCATTGCACGAACTGGCCGGCACCTCTCCTGACCTGAGCAAGACAGCGTGATGGATTACTTTGCAGCTGTCAAGCTCAGGTCAGGGGAGCCAACAGCTAGTACGAGGTATACACTGCGATTCTTGCACGAGAAACATAGCAGTCTGTCTCTGCCCTAAAGGAAAAATCAAAAAATGTTTTTGTATTGTCCTGTGTAGTGTTGAGCATTCCGATACCGCAAGTATCGGGTATCGGCCGATATTTGCGGTATCGGAATTCCGATACCGAGATCCGATACTTTTGTGATATCGGGAATCGGTATCGGTATCGATATTAATGTGTAAAATAAAGAATAAAAATAAAAAATATTGATATACTCACCTCTCTGACGCAGCCTGGACCTTACCGATGTAACCGGCAGCTTCCGTTCCTAAGAATGAGTGCTTGAAAGACCTTAGATGACGTCGCGGCTTGTGATTGGTCGCATGGCGGTCACGTGACCGCTCACATGACCAATCACAAGCCGCGACGTCATCTAAGGTCTTTCAAGCGCTCATTCTTAGGAACGGAAGCTGCCGGTTACATCGGTAAGGTCCAGGCTGCGTCGGAGAGGTGACACATGGGCGGCACGTGACCAATCAGAAGCCGTGACGTCACGGAAGGCAGTAAACGCGCGCATTTTAAGCAAAGAAGGCTGCCGGTTCCCTCGATAAGGTGCAGGCTGCGTCGGAGAGGTGAGTATAGCAATATTTTTTATTTTTATTCTTTATTTTACACATTAATATGGATCCAGGGCCTGAAGGAGAGTTTCCTCTCCTTCAGACCCTGGGAACCATACAGGATACCTTCCGATACTTGGTGTCCCATTGACTTGTATTGGTATCGGGTATTGGTATCGGCGATATCCGATACTTTTCGGGTATCGGCCGATACTATCTGATACCGATACTTTCAAGTATCGGACGGTATCGCTCAACACTAGTCCTGTGTCCAAAAACATTTTTAAGTTTGCATTGTTATTGCATGTTTGCCTTGATTAATTCTGAAATGTCTTAAAAGGAATTTTAATGGGAACCTATTACCATTTTTTTCCCACTTACAAACACTATCCAGCACTCTTCCTATCACCACAGTGGAATAAGACTGGGGCCGAAAAGTTAAGTCACCAGCTCCTAGGCTATTCAAAATGGCAGAGTTAGGCACACTGACGCAGCTCTTTGATTCCACTGCCCCAGCACGAGATGACTTGCACTGAGTAGTTGATGTAGTGATGTCATCTACTTGAATTCAGAGAGAAGAAGTGCTGATCTCAATCTGGATTTGACCATTGGTCTGGACCATACAATTTATATGCAGCATGAGACTTTTGTAAAACATTTTTGGAGGAATGAAGGGGCACCTATGAGGATGTTGAGGTTGTAGACCCCATTAACATGATCTTAAAGGTGATGGGCAGGGTTTAGAAGCTAAAAAAAATGGTGTAAAGTTCCCTTTAGAACCTGCATTTTATACACCAGATTTAGTCATGTAGGTCACTATGTAGTATAAATTATGAAAAATGTTCCTGTTCCTGTTCACAAAAGTCCCATCAAAGCTGCAGATGAAGAACCATAAAAGGTTTGGATATTGCAAAAGTACCCAGACTCATACTGTTCAGTATGCCAAGCAATTAATGCCTAGCTACTTATATACCACTCCATGATAATTATATTCAAAAAGGAGAAACATTGGAGTTTTTGGCAAAATTTCTATAACAACCTTTATTGAAACAGACCATCAAACATATATTTACAAACAAGATGTAAAAGATGTGATTAAAAAGGACACCAACACTGGCCGCACTCAGTACTAAATGTAATTCTAAAGGGCTTCAATCAACATGAAATTTTAAGGACCCCATCACCTAAAATGTCCATCCACCTGCTCCCAAAAGTTAATAGAGGGAGGACATCAATCAATATAGCCCAGTGGCTTTTGTAGAATCTTCTCTGGGGATTCCTCTCCCATACTGCCCCCTTAATACATATGGTCACAAAAATCAACCTATGTTAATTGAATAAAAGGGTCATCTTACCCAGACTGAGGCACACCGCTGGACGCACCCCAGTGGTGATTGAAGACCTTTAGTATTACATTTAGTACTGAGTGCAGCCAGTGTTGGTGTCCTTTTTAATCACATCTTTTACATCTTGTTTGTTAATATATGTTTGATGGTCTGTTTCAATAAAGGTTGTTATAGAAATTTTACCAAAAACTCTAATGTTTCTCTTTTTTGAAAATAAGGTCTGGATATTGCAGTTATAATACAGACACTAAAGCATGACCATGATATAATCTCGTGAAACTGCCCATGTGTATCGTTATTTGTGTGCATTTTTGTTACATTACATTACTACATTTTTACATTTTCATGAGATAAAATCAGTTCTTGCTTTTTTAATTGCTATTGGTTATTATGTTTTCAAAGCATTCATTTCTGTAAAGATTACATTCATTTGAATACTTAAGTTGTCCGGATCAGGAAAATTCGAATTTGCCTGTTCATGCAGATTTTCGCAGAAAATTCGATGTGCAGAGAAGTTATTCTCTGTGATTTTCATGTCCTTCTTTATGCTTTGGGTTCATTTTGACTCGAGAGCATAATAACATGCAAAAAATGAATACACTTCCTATACTCCTCTTACCAACCACTCTCTGACCCCTGCGCTCTTCATCATTACCTGTCCGGTCTTCACCTCAGCTTTTTATCACATCATTTGCATGAAAATCTATAGGCCTCTCATGCTATGCTCGGATTTCCAGCTCTAATAAGGCCCCGAAGTCTTCTGCTTAGGTTTGCGTAAGGTCATTATATCATGTCACCAGGACATGCACCATGATCTTACACGATTGTACGCAGAATTGTCCTGATTCTCATCAGAGCTGAAATTTTTGCAAAACCGACAATGATAAGAAGATATAGTGAGGACCAGACAAGTGAGAGTGAGGAGTGGAAGTCGTAGGAGTGTTAGGATGAATATAAGGAATATTTTTTTCATTTTTAACCTTTTGATGGTCCTTTTCAGTTCAGCAAAACTGTTGCAAACAGCTGAGATTCTGCTGAACACACAGAGAAGTAAATAAATATATATATTTAAATCTGCATTTTCGTACGTATGCGGGTTTTTGTAAAATTCAGGTAGAATTTAATTCCATTCTAATAAATTAACTCATCTCTATTGAATGCATAATATATTACAATTGCAATCATTGAAGAGTTTTATCAAGACTATTACAATAGTACGATAACAGCTTACCTAAATGTTTAATAGACAGTTGGATTTCAACTTTGGAAATCAATGGAACTAGTCCAGTCGTATACAGGGAGATAGGAAGAGTGATGTAGTTGATGTTAAAATAACAATTGCTGAATGTTTAAAGTCAAACGATTTGCTTGACCTCAAGGAGCATAGATTTATTGAAGAAAGATCATGTCAAACAAGTCAAATTGATTTTTTTGCCTCTGCAAGTCCAGAGAGAGGTTATGGTTATAGCTTATCTAGGACTAAGCAATACATCTGACATACTGTGCGATACTGTGTGAAGATATAGAAGTAGCAAAGGTTAACATCATCTTCTAGTCTTGTTCATTGAATATTGTTTGCTAGTGGATCAAGATAAGTGGTGAACTGCTGTAGTCAATAGGGCACATGTTTTAAAGGAAAACGGGTCGCATTCTTAACATTTGCATTCAGCTTGAACGAATAGTCTGAAATTAGGCAAAAGTAGATTTTTAAGTTTATAGCGTTGGGAATTCAAGATGGGCCAATTCTGAGAAAACAGACATACACATTAGGACTGGTGATGAGCGAGTATAATCATTGCTCGGGTTCTCCTGAACATACTCGGGTGGTCTCCGAGTATTTGTGACTGCTCAGAGATTTAGTTTTTGTCTCTGTAGCTGCATGATTTGCAGCTGCAAAACAACTTGAATACATGTGATGATTCCCTAACAAGAGAAAAAAAGAGAAGAAATCTGTCTTATCTTCTCAAGATATGAAAAATACACGGCACTCTGTAAAATATGAATGTAAGTGATCAAGTAGGGTCTCCAACCCATATTAGCAAATGTGTAGAAAAACACACTGGCACTCAACATTGGCACTCAATGGTTTATGAAGAAGGATAAGACTATTTATTTCACATCCTGACAAACAGATCAATTGCTGAACGTTTTCGGTCCAGTTTTGGGCCTTCCTCAGAGCAATTCAGTTTATCTGGAGTAGTGAGTCTATGTAGATAGTCTGACTGATTACCCTTCTGATGAACTATGCAGTCGCTAATGTAATGCGGTAGGGAAGAAATGGTAGCGCACTCCCAAGAGTCATAGAACGCCACCAACGCTGGAGCTTCATACCAAGCACAGTGAGGCTGACCGCATCCCAAAGCGGCACGTAACGCTTATAGCTACCATTTTTGGTAGCTCAATGGTTTATCCTTCTTCATAAACCATTGAGTGCCAAGTTTTTCTACACATTTATCTTCTCAAGAGCCAAAGGATCAGAATTATGAAAAGCCACTGTCATAGGAGTATGGCAACAATTCTCTCATGAAGAACGCAGGAATAATCAGTCAAGCTCAACATTCTTGTGTATGAGGGAGGCAGAATAGATATCTTTCAGCTGATTGACCTTTTAGCCCACAACTATCTAATGTGTTGGGGAAAATTAAGAAGCAAGAAATAAGAATTATAAATGTTATTTCCCTTGCTGGAGTAAACAGGACATTGTTGCAGCCATGCAGAAGCAAAGGATTAGTTTACACTCGCCGACATGGTCATTAAATAACCACCGATCAGCTGTCAATTGCTAGCCTTTATACACAGTCCAAACCGGCTATGGATATGCACTGAATGATCAGTAATAGGTCTGTCAGTGAACATAGACTGCAATTTTTTTTCAGCTGCAAGAGTGATTTTTACACTGGATGATGCACTGCCGAAAAAGTTGATGTTTTGTGCAGTACAAAAGATCATTTCTCCTGACGAACAAGAGTTTTGCTCACTCGTCGTGCAGTCGGCAGCCTGTTTATACTGCATAGCTATCATGAAGCAAGCGCTCCTAGCAATACTCGTTCATGATCTGTGGGACATAATTTGAGGGATTCATTTGTGATAAAGCATTTATTGACATACAGTAAACGTTGATATTTTCTGGAGTAGAATCATTAGACAACTCATGACAAGTTCAGCTATAAATAAGTACTAGTCAATTTTTCAAGCCACTTTATATGATCAGCACAAGCAGTTGAATCTGAAATAGATATGTTTTTAATCAAAAACTGCTATGCTGGAAGCATCATCCTAGGGAGAAATTTGGAATACACATAGGGATAAATTAACAGCAGTCTAAAAGACTTTAACTCTGTCTACAGCATTCTAAAACATGAATAAAAATTCTCCATCTGAAAAAAATTGTGGACCTCATTTTCTGAGATATTAGATTTGTTGCTGTAATCCTGTGCAGTAGTATACGTCGTCTTTAGGCTGACATCAATTTACTATCTTGTACAATGTTTTAGTGTCTTTTTTACCATGAAACTGTGTATCAAATATGACTTAGCTCCACAAAATGCATATGAAATATATTTACATGAACATTTTTACCCTAGTTGGAGAAACACATCTGTATAGGTTTTCACAAGAATGTTTATAATTTTGAAAATGTTTAATGTTTTTATTTTATAAACGCATTAGTGACCACTTTTCCCATTTGTGCAGTATGGACAAATTTGGCAGTGTGTTTGTTTTTTGTACTTTGCTGCTTTTTTAATCTAAAAGGGAATTTGTTAGGAGATTCAAGCTGCCTAAACAACAAGTGGAATGAAATAAGGACAGGCTTTAGTGTTATAAACAGCTTTATTTTACTGTAAAATATTGTGACATCTCATTTAACCCGTATCATTCCATGACAGTTCAGTGCCGACAGCTGTAAATGTAAGCTGAGTGGCATGGGAAGAGGTATAGGGAGTCGGGACCCATGCCATTGGCACCCACACTTAGAGGGCTGTGATTGGTTAGTCAATCTGATCGATCACTGCAGAAGCTTGGAGTTGCTAATGGCCAAGCTCCTGCTGTGACAGCCAAAAAACGTATCTGCACCACCTGTGCCTGTTTAACTCCCTAAATACTGTGATCAAGAGCAACACTTAGGAGGCAGGGAGAGTTTTTCCTCTTGCTTCAGATTGGTTCCACCATGACGCTATCATGAGGGCCCCATAATTGCCATGATGACTATGCTCAGAGCATGATCTATGAGCTTTTGTACAGGTATAATGTATTGCAATTTTGGTGCATTGCAATTCTGTGATCAAAGTAAAAAAATTGAAAGTCCCCCCCAAAAATTACAAAACTAAAACAATATTTTACCAATAAATGCACATTTTTGTGTGAAAAAAACAAGGACACATATTTGATATCACCGTGTCCGAAATGACCAGATCCATAAAACTGTTATACTAGTTAACCCCTTCAGTTAATACCATAAAAAAATAAACTTCGCAAACTATGGTTTTTCATCATACCACTGGAATAAAATGCGATAAAAAGATGAATGTAAATAAAAATGGTATCGCTGAAAATGTCGTCTCAAACAGAAAACAAGCTGCCATCCAAAAACATCAGTGTAAAAGTTAAAAAGTTATAGCTTTCAGAATACAGCAATGCAAAAATATTTTTTTTGTAATATAATAAAATAGTTTTTATAGTGTAAAAGTGGCAAGTAGTTTTGAGCGATACCGTCCGATGCTTGAAAGTATCGGTATCGGATAGTATCGGCCGATACCCGAAAAGTATCGGATATCGCCGATACCGATACCTGATACCAATACAAGTCAATGGGACACCAAGTATCGGAAGGTATCCTGTATGGTTCCCAGGGTCTGAAGGAGAGGAAACTCTCCTTCAGGCCCTGGGATCCATATTAATGTGTAAAATAAAGAATAAAAATAAAAAATATTGATATACTCACCTCTCCGACGCAGCCTGGACCGCCACGCGACCAATCACAAGCCGCGACGTCATCTAAGGTCTTTCAAGCGCTCATTCTTAGGAATGGAAGATGCCGGTTACATCGGTAAGGTCCAGGCTGCGTCGGAGAGGTGAGTATATCAATATTTTTTATTTTTATTCTTTATTTTACACATTAATATGGATCCCGATACCGATTCCCGATATCACAAAAGTATTGGATCTCGGTATCGGAATTCCGATACAGCAAATATCGGCCGATACCCGATACTTGCGGTATCGGAATGCTCAACACTAGTGGCAAGCCAAAAGAAAAAAATACATAAATGTGGCACCTCTGTAAATCTTACTGACCCAAAGAATAAAGTTGCCTTAGCAATTTTACCATACATTAAACAGCGGATAAATGCCCCTCCAAAATACAATTCCTGAATTGCTGCCTTTTGGTCATTGTGCCTCACAAAAATCAGAATAGAAAGCAATCAAAAAATGTTATGTGCCAAAAATGGTTCCTTGAAAACGTCAACTCGTCCCACAAAAAACCAACCCTCACATGACTGTTGACAGAAATATAGGAAAATATTTCTCTCAAAATATGTCATTGCAAAAACTAGTTTTTGACAAGAAAAGCATCTTTTAGAAAGTGACAGCAGCCAAACATAAAAATGATATAAATCTGGAGTTGCTGTAATTGCACAGATACAAAGGATAAAGTCAACTAAATAACTTATACCACATGAGGAATGGTGTAAAAATAAATAAACCCAATTTTTCATCTGCTGTTGATTTGTTCTTTCTGCCACCCTAAACATCACAGTATATCTTTACTTATATTTATCTTTCTCTCTACGCTCTACCGCTCTCTACCATGTAAACCTCTGAAATACATGATTCAGATGGAACCCCCGGCACAAGATGTATTATAATGAGGCTTATGGAGGCACTAAAGATGCCGTCTGACCTATGTTCTGGCAATATCTGTCTTTTTAGGTGGCGTAGTTGGCCACAGTTTTTTGCACTTCTGTAAAGAAGGACACCACTAAACAGAGGCCAGAAGGACTAGAGAGTAACTCTTCTGCTTCATTATAGTGATTGTGAATGCATCCCTCAGAGGTTTCATTTGAATCACGTCCCAATGTAAGTGTTCAGCGTATAGCACAGGTTAAATGTGATCTCAAATGTTAGGTAAAATATTCCCAGCTAAAGCTTCAACTCAATACACCAAAAAAGAAAGTCCCCACTCAGGTCCATCATCTGTCAATGGAAATATAGGGGGCTTCCACATTATTGGTACTGCAAAGGCTTTTCAAAAGTGAAATGACTTCTTTCTCACCCCTCAATAGAAATCCAGAAAGTTCTGCACTCCAAAATCCTAATGCCGCTTTCACTTCTGAGCCCCAGTGTGTCTAAACTAAATTTAGCATCCACATGTTTAGCAAGGGTATAATTTTCAAAATGGGGTCACTTGAGGGGGCTATTCTGCTCATCTAGCACTTAGTTGCTCTGTATGTGAAGTCAGCAAACTATTAATGCTACTAGGAAAATCAGCACTTCAGGAGTCAAATAGTGCTCTGTCCATCTTGAGTCTTGCCAATGTGGCTAAGCATTACTGTGCAGCGACGTATGGGGTATTTCCACTTTCGACAGAAATTGTGTGATAATTTTTGGTGCCATTTTTACCCATTTAACCATTTGAAAATGTAAAATCTGGAGCTAAATCTAAATTTTTCTGGTAAAAATGTAATTATTTTTTCTTTGCTGTCCAATGGTATACACCCATGGTGTAAATATGATCAATGCCCCCTTAAATGAATTTACTGAAAGATGTAGTTTATAAAATGGGGTCATTTACTGGGGATGTCCTGCTGTAGGGGCTCTACCTTTTCTGCTAAAACAACATTTAAGTGCTAAAAATGTAATTTATTCTTTCTTCACCAAATGGTATATTTTTCTGTGAGGCACATGGGGTGTCAACATGCTCGCTGCACTACTAGGTTAATTATTTGAGAGGTGTAGGTTGAAAAATGTGGTCACTTATGGGGTTTTTCTGTGTCTCTGGCACCTCAGGGGCTCTGCCAATGTGACAGGGCACCCTCAAATTATTCCAACAAAATCTCAACCCCAATGTGGCACTTCTTCCCTTGCACAAGAAATTGCATGGTGCATTTTTTCCTTTACCCTTGTGAAAATATTTTTTGGGCTAAAATACCATTTTCATGGGAAAAATATGATTTATTATATTCATGGCTCTAAGTTGGAAACTTCTATGAAGCACCTGAGAGTTCAAGGTGCCCATCTTCCATCTAGATACATTTCTTGAAGGTCTTTTTACCAAAATGGGGGGGGGGGTAACTTGTGGAAGGTTTCCTCCTTTTAGGCACATTAGGGTTGAGTCCAGCCATTCTTTCATTTATAATGTCAAATGATACTCCTTCCCTTTCAATCCCTGCCTTTTGCCCAAACAGTAATTTTCCCCCATATGGTGTATTTAGGTCAATTTTCTCCTGTTTCTTTTTAAGTTGGGTCTAAAGTTACATTTTTTTGAAACAAAAAGTAAGATTTCCTGTGATGCACCAGAAGGGTTTATAAACTTCTTGATTGTGGTTTTGAGGACTTTGAGGTGTGCAGTTTTTAGAATGGTGTCCTTTTGGGTATTTTCTTTCATGTAGGCCCACAAACTCACTTCAGCTGTAATGTGGTCCCCAAAAAAAAGGTTTTGTACATTTTGTAGGAAAAATGAGAAATTACTGATCAACTTTTAGCCCTTCTAACTTCCAAAGATTTTTTTCTCCAAAGATTCTGCTGATGTAAAGTAGACACATCTAAAATTTATTTATGTAAGGTTTGTATGACATAACTCTGTGCTTTAAAGGGAATAATTAAAAGTTTGAAAATTGTGACATTTTTAATATTGTTGACAAATTTCTGATATTTTCACAAATAAATGCAAGTCATATCAAACAAATTCTACCACTGTCATGAAGTAAAATATGTCATGAGAAACATTCTCAGAGTCATTGGGATCCATTGAAGTATTCCAGAGTTATTACCTCATAAAAAGACACTGGTCAGTTATAAAAAATGAGGCTTGGTTATCAACATACAAATTTGATGGATTCTTAAGGGGTTAAAATATGTTTTTTAAATAAGATGTACACAAAAGAGTCACTGAGGCAGCTCCACATTTTGTTATTTGAGCCACATAAGATGGGGATCTACCCCTGAGATTCTTCCCCATAAGCTCATTTTGACGCGTTGCTCAACCTAATAGTTGAAAACCGTGAAATCTGACCAGGTTTTCTAGTGGCCAAACCATACAATTATGAATTTCCTCACAGTTTGACTTTCACAGTAACAATAAGCTGGATAATCACAGTTCTTATTCAATATAATAAAAACATGACTCGTTTGGTAAGCTGACTTTCTTATTTTTCAATCACCATATCCTGTAGTGATTTTTTAATCACTTTTTATGCTACAATATTGCAAGGACAGATCACCCCACAATTCAAGACTGTTCAATTTTAGCACTGGAAAATTCTAGCAAAATCAAAATTTTAGATTTTTTTGTCATAATCAAAATCCAAAATTAGATTTAATTCCTCTATATTTAGTTTTCATAGTAAATATGCTTAGCCACTGTTCAAAGCGTGAAAAATACCTCAAATCATATTTCCTTACCTGATGGAGCAAAAACCCACAGGTGACATATTGATATGTTTACACTATTTAATTAATTAATATAGAGCAATAAATTATTTTCCCTTTATAAATTATAAAATTTAAAAAGGCAACCCAGTAATATATTTAATTTAATATTATGGTTTGTATTAATAGAAAGAAACCATACAGTCACATTAAAATGAAAGATCTACATACCTGTAAAATTGCTCTATATTTTCTTTTGTGATGTTCTTTACTATGTCGTTAATAATGTGAACTTCACTTGATGAGTCAGGTTCATTTGGTAAAAAGCAATTACTTAAAGTTGGATTTCTTTTTGAAAAATATCCTACTAAAATCCCAATAAGAAAAGTAAAAATAAATATAAAAAAAGCTTTAATAATTGTGCAAAAGTGCAAGGATGTCTTTGGTTTTGATTCTGTAAAATGAGAAAAGTATTCAGGTTCTTCCTCTAGTCTTTGAAAACGTCCCTTGGGAGAAATGGATAGTTGATTGGAGGCAATTGTATGCGAGAAATTTGCATCATTGTTTTTCTCATGGCAGTGAATGAAACCTTCAGATTGAAATTGCTCGGCTCCAAGTTCCTCTAACTCTGTCTCCATGTCCCATTCTAGTTCCAAGGCAGAAGTAGGAATATCATCATTCTCCATGTAATGCAGCTCTGGCAGAGTTCCTATGTCTCTTTCTAGTTTCTGGTATGATAAATCATTTCCTGCAAAATTAACAGTGCAAAATGTATATTAAATTATATTTTAGTGATTAAAAATGTATAAAAAACTATAAAAAGAACTTTAAAGTATTAGGAGTAGGGATAAACAAACTTGTTCAAGTAGAATTGATTTCTACTTGAATTTTACATGAACCTGCATTTTGGAGAATACCGGGTTTTTTGTAATTCACTTGGTATGAACTTGTCAAAATGGCATCCAAATATGTATATATAGTAATTTTTAATTTTTAGGGGTTTTTTTAGCATAGATGCTTGATATTTTTGTAATTTTGCTAAAAAAAGAGATGAGTGGAAAGGTGAGTAGAGAAATTTTGTTTTCTATCTTTTTGATGGGCCTCTACAGTTAAAAAAAAATGCTGGTCAACGAATCTGCGGGGGAGTGAATTACAAATCAAAAAAGAAAAAAAAAAATCAGAATTTTGGTGATATTATAAAAATTCTACTATCGATATTCTCAATAATCCTGCTTCCGTAGTTGGCTTTCAGGTGTCTCACAACTTCTGTGGGACACTTGTTGAGAACAATTAGCTTTAAAAAAATATTCAGTGGTTTGGCAAGGAAACATTTGCAGAAAAAATATTCATTCAATTTGTGTTTAGTCCACTCGGAATTAATCTTCCAGGCTCCTTTCTCCGTCTTATTTTATTCATTACGCATGAGCTGATTTATACTTTGATTTTCACTAAGTACACAACATAAAATGGAAAAATAATCACCTAACGCTAAGTAAAATGTAATGTGTTATTGAAAAACAAATGGTGGCATTATTTTTAAACTACCATAATCCAAACAAATATTTTTTATAGGACCAATGTTAACAATTGTAAAAACTGTCATAATGAATTAAGGTCTGACTGAAACTTGCAGAATTGGATGATGTTCCTTTATGATAATACTCAAGTGCTGTTAAGTATAAAGACTACTTACTCATCACAGTCACATTTGATGCAAAAATCATTTACTTTAGGAGAAAACTGAAAAATCAGCTAAGAAGGACTTCAACAATCTTTGAAAGCTACGAATCAGCATCAAGAGTGTTGATACATTGTACCTTATGTAGATAATCACAGTGGGCTAGACCTAAAGGCAGAAAAACATTTCAAACACTGACTACACTGACCTGCATAATACCATATTTCCATTCACTATTTTCTAGAGGTACTTCAGATTTAATCAAAATATTTCCACTGGTCTAAGTATGCTGCTCTTCATGTAATGACACAGTTTAACATGTTGAGATTTGGAAGATGTTATGGACAATGTAGGCAATTCCTTTGAATATCAATAGGTACTTCTTTATTCATAACCACATTTACTTTTAACTGGCAGAAATATAAAAAAGAGATGCCCGATAGCAAACATAAAACTATATTCTCTGGTATAGAAGAGCATTGTGCTTTATTGGTGTCCCAATTTTCAAACCTTTTATAGTACAATTCTCCCCACCTTTTTGTGGACAGTGAAGATCTGTGCTTGCATCACCATATTTCAGTAGATGTAAGTATTCTACATGCATGCCATCCTATATAGAGATTAGGGGCCACAAAAGTACCCCTACAAGTATATGGGTTAATGAAAATAAATCACTGACATCACATACTGCCATCCATGCGCGATCCTTGAGCTGTCCATTTTTAACAAAGCAATGAGTAAAAGAAACTTAGCAATTTATTAATTTTTTTCCCATATGAAAAAAAAATCAATGATGAAACACTAAAAGAAGAATCTGTGACACTGACCAAATACTGATGAAAAATGAATTTAAAACACCAATAGAAATGAAATCCTTTTTTATATGAAAATAACATTCACTAACATCAATAGAAGGCCTAACTTGAGGAGTTTTGCCAATTTGAAACCCCAAGCATGTCAGTTGAACCTGCAGATATCAGTTTGTGGGTAAACCAAACATTAGATTAAATACTTTCTGATCGGTACAGACATAATCCACCAGTAGTCCAAAGGTGGGGTCCTTCTCTAAAGTATCTCCTGATGTGTTTCTTCTTGGTGTTTAATCAGGGGGAGAAAAAGATAATAACTGTTGCTGTTTGCGCCACTCATAGTAACGCATCGATAATCTGTGGCCCCAGAGATTATTTATGCATAGATAAGTATGGTCCCCCATTTGGACCTCTGGTGAATTATATCTTTTCCAATCAGGAAGTACCATAGATGTACACTTAATATTGAGAAGATGAGTGAGGACGTTCCTTTTCTTTATGAATATTGAATACGATATTGGCAGTTGTTTATCCTCATTTACTCTGATTGCCTTATTGAATATTTAAGCTATTGATAGTTTTTGTTTTACCACCCCTAACACTATATGAATGCTTTGATTTTTCTCTCTCTGAACTATAGAGATTTTTGATGCTGGGACATTGCTATGCACTTTATTTTCTTACTGATGGTTGGTGAGTAGTAAGTAGCTTTGAATCTGCATATTGGGGGATTTTAATGTGACCTACACAGACGTGAATTGTATTCCACAATAATACACCAAATAAACAGTTTGAAAAATGAGTGTATACATTTTCATATTACTCCTTAGACAATACTATGATGTATCAATGTTGGGGATAGCTGTTTATGGTAGTTAAATAATAATATTGGTCTATTTCATCTAGACATCTACCAAGCAGTCAATATCGCCCTTAATGATTACCCCAATTCCTAGATGCATAGTTGGCTGGTTGTTTATATAACTGAGTTAATACACAGGTTATTGTGGGAATTAGGGTTGAGCGAAACGGATCGGACAAATTCAAAAGTCGGCGACTTTCGGCAAAGTCGGGTTTCATGAAACCCGACCCGATCCTAGTGTGGGATCGGCCATGCGGTCGACGATCTGCGAGCCAAAGTCGCGTTTCGTATGACGCTTTCAGTGCCATTTTTCAGCCAATGAAGGAGGACGCAGAGTGTGGGCAGCGTGATGACATATGTCTCGGTCCCCACCATCTTAGAGAAGGGCATGACAGTGATTGGCTTGCTTTCTGCGGCATCACAGGGGCTATAAAGGGGCGTGCACACCGACCGCCATCTTACTTCTGCCGAGCTTAGCATAGGGAGAGGTTGCTGCAGCTGCAGAAGAAGGGATATAGTTAGGGAGGGAAGATTAACCCCCAAACCGCTTGTGCTGTAGCGATTTCCATTGTCCAACACCACCTTTTTTTTGCAGGGACAGTGGAGGCTATATTTTTGTGCATCAGCTCTGTAGCTTATTAGGCTGCCTTATAAGGCTCCCTGATAGCTGCATTGCTGTTTGCACACTGCTGTGCAAACCAACTGCTTTTTTAAAAGCAAAAATCATGTTGCTCCTTTCTGCAGTTATCTTGTTTATTTGTCCACACTTTTGTGTGCAGCAGTCCTTTTTGTTGCTGCCATACTTGTCCTGAGATCATTGTAGGGAGATTGAAATTGTACTACAGTCCTTGTATTTTTTCATATATCTTCCAGCCCCTTTCTGCCACTTACATTGTGTTGTTTTATAGACTGGGCCTGAGTTTTGGTTCAGTCTCCTAAAAAAAAAAGTGAGATTCAAATTCTCACAAAGTGGATAAACTTCAGTCCTGTTAGTTTGTCGTATATCAGGCAGCCACTTTCTGCCACTTACAGTGTGTTGTTTTATACAATGGGCCTGAGTTTTGGTTCAGTCTCCCCCCAAAAAAGGGAGATTTAAATTCTCAACAAGTTTATATACACCTTCTACCTTGTTTTACAGTACCATATAATGGTTGTTATTTTGGTTAGATTTAAAAAAAAATGAGGAAGTCTGGTGGAAGAGCCCGTGGGTGGTGGTTGCCAGCTGGTACTGATGGTGATGGTGGTGGTAGTGCATCTGGTGGTAGTGGCAAAAGCACAATAGCACCTAAGGTTGGAGGTATTGAGCCAGCGTCATCGTCTGGCTACACAAGGCCTCGAAGGCTCCCTTATCTGGGAGTAGGAAAACAGCTTTTAAAGCCAGAGCAGTTGTCCCTCACAGGTCATTCCCCTTTGATTACTGGGCATCTAAAATAGACACCTGGCCTGAATTGACAAAATATGCATAACAGGAGCTCTCTTGCTCTGCTGCTAGTGTGCTATCAGAAAGAGTCTTCAGTGCTGCTGGTTCAATACTGACCGAAAAAAGGACAAGTCTGGCTACCCGAAATGTTGATGATCTAACCTTCATTAAAATGAACCAATCATGGATTTCAAATTATTTGGCCCCCCTTCCCCTGCTGACACGTAGCTTGCCTGAAAAATGTCTTGCTTTTGGCCTCCTCTTACTGACTTCTCCAATTCCTCCATTTGCAGCTGCTGAATGTCCACCATAGGTCATTTTTATACCTTCCTAAATGGGCTGACTCCCCCCACAGGGCCGAGGTCACCACCTGGCGCAAGCACCCGTGCGAGTGTCGTTTGCCTGGACAGGTGGGTGTGCCCACTCTTGGGTGACGGCACTGGCACAGGGTCCCTCATAGTACAATGAAGTGTCTCTGATGGTGGTGGTGCACAAGCAATGTCAGACACACCGTCGTAATATTAGGGGCCCTGTGCCAGCACCGCTGTCCACGAGAGAGTGTTCCCCCCAGCTCGAACAGTGCTCTACCACTTGCAATACTTACCTCTCCCTGCTTCACTACTGTGTAGTCTGTGCTGTTAAATCCTTCAATGGCACTGCCAATACAAATTTGTAGAAGATAGTTAAAATATACAGGGGCCCTGGCCTCCATTTAGACCAGTTAATACTTTGCGCCTACTACCACTGTCTGCTACTCAGCAGAGGAGCCCACCCCTGTACCTAGCTATGCCACCTGTTTATTTATGAACAATTTTTGGCAGACATTCAGGCTACTTTATTATTTGGGCCTACTAACTGTGTCTACCACTCATTATAGTTTTTCTCCACTGAACAAAGCAATGCTGCCTGTTTTGTCCTGTTACCACATTTGAACTGCATTTAGCCCACTTTATTATTTGGGCCTATAACTGTGTTTCCTCCTCATCCTGCCCATTGCCCAGCCACTGCTAGATGAGTCTGCTGGTACATTGACCCAGACTACTACATTCCCCTTGCACTCTACACAGCCAGAATCTGACCCTGCTGAAAGTCAGGTTCCCCTTCCCGCATACTATACCACCTTACACGGGAACAAAGAGGAAGGTGCAGATGAAAGTGCAGGTTCCTTCATCAGGTGGGGGGGGCATACTCTTTGGCGACGTCACTGGCACAGGGCCCCTCATAGTACGCAGAAGTGTCTCTGCTGGTGGGAGGCGCCACCCGCAGTCAAACACACCACCGTACTATGAGGGGCCCTGTGCCAGTGCCAATGCCAATGAGTGGGCCCCCCTGCTTGCTCAGGATCACAGCACTTGCAAAGTTGAAATACTTACCTCTCCCTGCTCCACCGCCGTGATGTATTCCGTGTTTCCTGGGCCCATGAAAATCTTGAGCCAGCCCTACCCCCCCACAACTTTAGCCAAATTACCCCAAGTTTTCAATGCCTAACTATTATTATAATGTAAATTAAGATTGACAAGCTTCAGTAATAAGAATTGATGTTTTTGGCATTAAAATTGTGTTTTCCTGTCCTCCACTCACTGCCAACTTTGATTCCCCATTGACTTGCATTGGGTTTCGTGTTTCAGTCGGCCCCTGACTTTTCGCAATAATTGGCCGATTTCACCCGACCTGACTTTTGACAAAGTCGGGTTTCGCGAAACACGACTCGATCCAAAAACAGTATAAGTCACTCAACTCTAGTGGGAATCTTTAAAGAAAAAAAAACAGGCTGACTAATACTTTCCTAGCATTTTGAAGACACAAAAGAGCACAGTGAGGCACTCACTTTGCTCTTTTGTGTCTTCAAGCTTCTTGGTGGTGTGTGAACATAATCCTACAGACTTGTTCAATGTGCAAATAGCCCATGTGTTTCTGTTTCCTAGAATTTTGTAGATTTATGCTATCAACAAATCCTTATTGTAGTAATTTTAAGCAAACCTTTTTTTTAATAATTTACTAAAAGTTATATTTTAATCACTTTGTTTTGCCATTTCATACTTTTATTTGGACCTGTTGCTTACATTTTTGCAGGTTTTTCTTTGATGTTTGGGAGTGTTTTAAATGTATTTTGGCTTTGTATATGCATTTTTTGTCATTTTAGTTATATCTGGCAGGCTTACTGGAAGCAAAGCAACCAGAAGAAAATTACGTTTTAGTCCCTCTGCAGTGATCGGGGTGGTGCAGGGAGCTGCAACAGTCATCGCTGAACATACAGTTAGAGTGCTTTGCAACGTGTGTGTGCAGAGAAAGCTGTCAGTCATGTTGCAAATGGAGTGATACAAGCGTTCTCAGGTGTAGTGAAAGATGACTGTAACCGTTCCCTGCACCACCTCGGTGTTTGGAAGTAAGGAGCTGCTGTAAGACAAAAACTTAATTTTCTCTGTATAGCTGATCTTCCAGTAAGCAAGATAAACAGGATTCAAATGCTACTTACCTGCAGATTGCCACTCTGGAGTAAAGCAAGTTTTTTGAAGTGATAGGTTGCCTTTAAGATCAATAATGACTGCATCCTTAAAGGGAACCTGTCACCCCCAAAATCGAAAGTGAGCTAAGCCCACCGGCATCAGGGGCTTATCTACAGCATTCTGTAATGCTGTAGATAAGCCCTGATGTATCCTGAAAGATGAGAAAAAGAGGTTAATTATACTCACCCAGGGGCAGTCCTGCTGCGGAGGGTGTCGTGGTCCGGTCCGGGGCCTCCCATCTTCTTACAATGACGTCCTCTTCTTGTCTTCATGCTGCAACTCCAGTGCAGGCGTACTGTCTGCCCTGTTGAGAGCAGAGCAAAGTACTGCAGTGCGCAGGCGCCGGGCCTCTCTGACCTTTCCCAGTGCCTGCGCACTGCAGTACTTTGCTCTGCCCTCCACAGGACAGACAAAGTATGCCTGCACTGGAGCCGCAGCATGAAGACAAGAGGGCATCATCGTAAGAAGATGGGAGGCCCCAGACAGGACCACGACGCCTATTGGACCGGACCGCAGCGGGACCGCCCCTGGATGAGTGTAATCTAAACTTTTTCTCATCTTTCAGGATACATCGGGGGCTTATCTACAGCATTCCAGAATGCTGTAGATAAGCCCCTGATGCTGGTGAGCTTAGCTCACCTTCGATTTTGGGGGTGACAGGTTCCCTTTAAGAGGTATGCAATAAAGAAAGCATTTGCATTCCGCTTCTTTTATTGACTAGATAGTTTATTTTTTTCCATTTTTGCAGAACATATTTTACATGACTATTCCATATGAGGAATCATAATTAAGTAATGCATCACATTGCTCATGAAATGTTCTTGTATTGCTTTATGAGATACTTCGCACTTACTGACTTATTTATGTAGGTGGCCTTCTCTGTTGATAAATTAGACACTCAGCCCTTTGTGTCAATGCCATATGGCTTGTCAGCTGTACATGAAATAAATTCTATTAATTATATGTCATATATGGTACAGATAGGATATGAACCAAATAAAAAATCTGACTTTTTTTCTGCAGTGTAGAATTACACTACCTCATATAACACAGTGTATTTGTAAAAAAAAAAAAAAATAACAGCCAAAATTACATATCGGGCTACAATATGTAACATGTTATGCCAATATAAAGTATATGAGAGAAGATTTATTATGACTGGAATTTTATATGCCAATCTTAATCCATACTTTGCTGACATAAAATGTCCTTAATGAACACCTCTTAAAAATGTCAAAGACAGACAAATACCTAAATATTTAAGAATGTAAGGGTGAGTTTTATTTTGGACTGACCGACAGAACTGTAATTATTCAATAATAAAATTAATCAAAGGCAGAAATTGCCTAATAATTGTTATATCTGTAGCATAGACTTGGTGAACAAAGAATTTAATGTAAAGCAGCACTTGCATGACAATGTTTTCACAAAAGACTCCTGAATGTACATCAGGAATAACACTGTTTCTAGGCATAAAATGACTTGTATCCTGAATTTTTAGCAGTTTTGTCTCTTGCACTCAGGCTTGGACTGGCCTTTAGGGGAACAGGGGAATCTCCCCCGGTGGGCCCCTGTGCAGATCTGGGCCTCCAACCCCACTGTATGGGCAGTACTTGATTCATTCTGCACAGAAAAAAGCAGCATCTCATCATTCATTAACCCAACTTATTATTACATAGATATATAGGTACATTTGTGAATGAGAGCAGAGTAATATTTTATGCAGGTGAAAAATGGGTCCCCAAAGTCAATGTTACTGGTGGGCCCTTGACACCCCAGTCCGACAGTGCTAGCACTAGAAGCCTCAGCAGTTTCTCCTTGTGCTTTTCTGATTAGATTCTCCCCTGCTCCATCTCTTCCTCTCTCTATACTGGTTCTTACTCAACAGGTGTAATATGATCCCTCATTACAAACAGAAATGTAGACCAAAGTGAATGATCAGTGTAGGAGACAAAAATTGGTAATAAAGTGGGGAAACAGACAATTTTCTCCATTATGATATGCTACACAATTTCATGTCTTCACTTGCACTGTTGATTTATGATAACAAAAGCATAGTTACTATTGCAGGCCACAAGATAGTACCCAATTATTTTTTATACCTTGGATTATAACTGTAGAGGCTGTCAATATGATCATTCTAGTCATGTCATGCATGCTGTGTGACATTACATCACAGCTTTAATTAATTTTACGGTGAGCAGATTATCACATCAATTATCACGCCACCTCTTTTTACCACAACTCTATCATGATGAATCAAATGTGTCAACAATGTTATAAGAAAATAACAGTGTCTAATACAAATAATGTGCATTATTCTGTCATGCTCATCAAGAAAGCAATTGACAAAGACATGAATTTTGCATGTAAAACCCACTAATCTGGCTGTAATCATTAAATTAATAAAAGTGTTTATCAAGGACTTATGTCATTACCTATCAATTATATCATTGTTCTCCAATTCCAGACTTTGAGAGCCACCAACAGGTCATGTTTCCGGATTTCCTAAGTACTGAACAGTGATGGAATTATTGCCTGTGCAGGTGAGCAGATATCACCTGTGCAAGCAATGCTAAGGAAATACGGAAAACATGACCTCATAGTGAATGTTGTGGACTGGAATTGGGGAATACTGCTTTATATAATTAATAAATATCGAAATGGTGTGCATCTCACAATGTAGCAACCCACTTGGATGTACACAAAGTACATAGTTGGAACAGCACGGCTTTGTACATTGTGCAGTGGCTGTATTTGGGTTCTACAACGTAGCTCCCATGTACTTAAAAAAGACCTGAGCTACAGTAGCTGCTACTAAACATACTACAAAACCTTGCCAGTCGGTCATTGTACACTGCATACATCTGAGCTTGGTTTTATTCCCCAACCACTCTGATATTGATGACTATCCTAAATATACATGTTTTGCTACCTAATCTTAGATAATGTAGGGGCAGATACCCAGATTCTAGTAGTGTTGTGTCACTAATTAAGCTGCTTAATGTAGTTAGAACAGTGATTTTTGTAAAATAAATAAACTATCAGCTAAAGTTTATCACTACATTGCCTGCTGCCAGGTATTCTAACCATGCCCCATCACTGATTACACAAGCAGAAAGCTGATACAGTGTGCACAGAAAGATGTCAATTTTCATTGTCAGAAGGGATATACAGAGCTCAGAATACAGAGAACTGGTAAAAATGCATTTTTTTTACAAAACTACCATTCTGCTATCAGATGGGGTAGTAAAAACTGGTAACCGTTTACTTTAATGCAACAGCATGGTTTCCCGCGTGATTTTTTTCCGCTAGTATTCACGTCTCATGTTTCTATTAAATACTGAAGGTCTTGGTTATAAAGTAGCAAGCAGGATGTACACTGCATTGATTCAGACAAAGAATACATTGGATGATGACCATAAATTTGATTAGTCTTGTAAAAAATATAATGTCAGAACTTGCCTGATTCTTTAGTATTTATGCAGGTACTCAAAATTATGTAGGACCATTGGTAACCCATCCTCTCTTCTCTTTCTTACAGCAGCCTAGATCTTACTCCCTGCCTTGGACATAAATTCTTCTTAGGCTACTCTCACACTAGCGTCGGGCTCGGCCAGTCGCAGTGCGTCGGGCCGAGGTTACCGACGCTAGCGTTCTCTGCGCCGCACAACGGGGGCAGCGGATGCATTTTTCCAGCGCATCCGCTGCCCCATTGTGAGGTGCGGGGAAGTGCGGGGAGGTGGGAGCGGAGTTCCGGCCACGCATGCGCGATCAGAAAAAGCGGACCGTCGGGAGCAAAAAACGTTACATGTAACGTTTTTTGCTCCCGACGGTCCGCCACAACACGGCGTAACCGTCGCACGACGGTTGCGACATGTGTCAATGCATCGCAAATGCGTCACTAATGTTAGTCAATGCAGAAAAAACGCATCCTGCAAGCACTTTTGCAGGATGCGTTTTTTCGGCAAAACGACGCATTGCGATGTATTGCAGTTAACGCTAGTGTGAAAGTAGCCTTACAGCTGCTGCCCAAAGACTTAATCTATAGCCTCTCTGTTTTTTTTCCTGCATTTTTAGCTTTTGCTTATTATTTTTTCAATATCTATATGACAGTAGTTTTTAAACAATATGATACGGCCACATATTCCCATGTAAGGCATCACTCGATATGTCGTTTTCAGCTGTACTGCCTGCAGACATTGCCCAGACAAGGCTTTTTATGTTAAAGAGCCAAAGAATAAGACTTCAATGATGAAGCTCTTAACTTTTGCTCTAAAGCTTATGGCTTTTCTTGGTCCTCATTAGGTGTGTTGCCCATGCAAAGTCTCAAATCTATTTGCACCAGAATGTTCTCCATTTTAATTATATGACATTAAGACACTACACAATTTATTAAGAGGTATCTTTTCACTATTTTCCTGAAATTCACTTAAATCATTATTGGTTTTTTTCAGGCTGGCGCAAAAAAATGCCGAATTGCTAGTCTTAATAAATTTGGGCCATTGATTTCTAAAATCATCATGGGAGGATAAAAGAATAGAATATCCTCCAATTAAAAATGAAAATTAAAGGTGGACTTGGGAACATACCAAACAAGCATAGTGCTGCTATGTGAGCCAGGATAGGTGGTAATAAAAAGTTTTGTTTGTCAGTTGGATTTTTTCTTCAAGTTTCTTGCAATTGTTGTACATAATTTTTTTTTTCTTACTCACTTGTGAATTATTTACTGTTTTCCTTTTTGTCATTAGCTGTTTGGAAATAGAAGTGTTGTAGAAACAACATGTGTAACAAAAGTAGAGTATTGTGTTGCCTTTGTAATGACATGAAAACTTTGAAATATAAAACTTTGCCAAGATTAAGTACACTTGCATAAAGCATATTGATCTTTTCTGATGAAGTTTCTATGAGCAAATCTGTCAAGTGAAAACCGCGCTTGTCATGTACATTTACCGAAGGTTTTTACGTAAACAACAGAATGTTAAAGCTAATAAAATGCGTTGTCATAGTAACGGAGTTATAAAATAAGAATTCTGGAAAGAAATAACCAATCTACACTACAGTACAAGACTGTTTGTAAAGGTTCATTATTCCTAGGAGCTAAAAGTAGAGCCTCCACCTTGGGGCCATGTTTGCTATGAAATATATCAGTGAGAGTTTGGGGCAAAATAGCTGCCAAGACTTTACAGAGCACTGTAGCTATAATATGCTTTAGTAACCTTTAACCTTATCCAGACTTCGTTGAAATGAGCTGTCATATTTGAGAAATGTCAGCTCTTGGTCATTTGGTCCTGTCAATGTTTATACCTAGAAAGATTTAGGAAATATGCCATCTGATGGTACCTACAACTCAAAAATCCTTTTGTTTGCGTTGTCATCAAATTTGTATAATTTACTTAGCAGCTTTATGATGTCTGTAATGATCCAGAATTTATGTTTTCTGGATAAATATATTTTCAGCAAGATAGAATTATGGTGCCAATATGAATATAAACTTTGTATTCTGCCACACTACTCCAAATATTTCAGCTAATAATGATTAATGTCATTAAAATGTAATGTTATATAATTTTGTAATGTGTTTTTAAGAGTAACCGTAGGTTTCATTTTAATTTCAGACATCAATAATATATCTGAGAGAAATGATCATTCATTTTCAAAATGTTAAATGTATGGGTAAAACCTGTATTCAGTGTAGACAGAAGAAAATAGATGGCAGTTTTTACTGGTGAGATTCTATGAAGAGTGGAGGGGGATGAGGAGGGAAGGGCTATGTCTCTAGCTCATCCCTTCTCTTCTCCAATACCCCCATATGTAGAATCTTACCTTAGCAGCAACTGCCATCTCCTGTCTCAGTAATGTAGCAATCTGTCTTCAATGAATGCAGATTTTACCCATGAATTGAGAATGAATGATTAGTCCAGGAGGATGAACGGATTTCTCTGATATAATATATTACAAAGTTTATTGTTTTCATATATAGTTTTGATTTATGAAATTAATATTAAAAGATAATAATAATAATTTAAATTATATAGCACCAACATATTCCGCAGCGCTTTACAATTATATATGATTTAAATTTCTCATTAGTTTAGAAATATTGTTTTTGTGTTTTTTCATTGGAAACATTCATTATTTGATTCAAAATGATGAACATTTATTTGTCTTGGTCATGTGATAATCACACAGATGCATGACTTATAAGAACTCTGATAACTGATTTAACCGTAACAAACTGTGCACCTGTGTGTTCGTCACATGACCATGAAAGATTTCTTCAGCTGGAGTTAAACAATGAAGGTTCCTATTGAATGACAGAATGAAAGTTAACGAGGCATTAATAACATGGTAAGTTGTAAAGTTGTATAATGTTTCGTGATATAATGAATAAACTTGATGAAGGGTAAAAAAATTTCAAATTGTATAAAGAGCTCATTGTATATATATAGGGAGGGAAGTTTGCAGTCTCTGTTATTAGACAGATTTCAAAACATTTTTTACAATCCTTTTGGAATTTAGCAGCAGACTAAAGTTGTGTGTCTTTGGGGCTTCTGATATGTGGCTCCTGATTACCCAACCCCCATGCTGTGTGTCCAGGACTCAGAGATATCACAATTGTTGGCAATATCCTGAAAAAGAATGAGTAAAAGAAGAAATAGCGGGCACCACACAATTTAAATAGCTCAGGGATCAACCACGTGCATATAACAACGTACAGAGAAAATAAGCAAAGAAAAAAGATATGCACACTAGTGGGATCAACCAACTATAATATCTTTTATTAAACACTTAATTACAAAGAGCAACAGCAAAAAACACATAATATAAAAACATTTAAAAGATATTATAGTTGGTTGATCCCACTAGTGTGCATATCTTTTTTCTTTGCTTATCTTCTCAATATCCTGAAAAAGCACATCTGTGAACCTTTCTGTCTGATTTGTCCGCTTTAATGTTTATCTCCAAGACATCTAAGAAAGCAAGACTGACTTGAGATTCTAATGAGTGTTGTTACGGAAGGGTAATCAAATCAGTTTTATGAGCAGTATTAAATAGTTAGGCATATTTCTGGAAAAATTATATTGCAATTGCCTTTTTTGAGGCTTCTGTAAAAGTGAGCTAGCTACCACTTTACTTTGGTACAAGACCATCTATCTTCTATTTTTATAAATTTTGACAAATCTAAAGACAGATGAGGCCAAAATTTTATCTGATGATGGGAGTGTTGATCTGCATCTGATTTCTCTACCTGAACAAAATTCCCCTTCTAAACCCTCATACAATACTAGAGATAATAATTTAGGGAAAATTAAAGGGAAGTTTCCTAATATAGCTCCTTATTCTGCTAAATCTGTTAAAGAAACAACAAATATCTCCAACA
The DNA here is from genome assembly GCF_051348905.1 of Ranitomeya variabilis. Taxonomy (NCBI): domain Eukaryota; kingdom Metazoa; phylum Chordata; class Amphibia; order Anura; family Dendrobatidae; genus Ranitomeya; species Ranitomeya variabilis. The sequence goes on from NC_135233.1 coordinate 900,708,223, forward strand.
CAGACAAATTTGCTTCCTACCAATCAGATGAATCCATTAACTCATCAGGACAGATGTAAAATGGTCATTTTGGGGAGTTTTATAGCGATATAGATTCATCTGATTATAGAGGCGACTTTTTTTCAGATGATATGGCCCTTGATGACATCTATTCTTCAGAGTCATATTCTTCCTCAGAACACAAATCTAGTAGTGAAAACTCTGAATTTTATGAAAAATTTTAGCAAAAAACTAAACCAAATCAAATCAGAAAACATTACAAGGGCACTCTAACAACAACAACTCATTGATAAACGATATCCAAGCAACAGATGATAATCCAACAGAAAAATTTATGATTAGCATATGTAAAGCCCTCCTAGTTTCAGTGAAAAATACTACTAGTGATGATGACTCAAAAATATCTGAAATCAATTTGGAATCTGAAGACTCTATACACTTAAACAATACCAAAGCATCCGAAAGTTTCATTAAAGAGCTCTTTAAAGATATGTTATCATACATAGCTGTTAACACACTCAAATTCTTATGGAGTTTCTGATAACTCCTTCTATAACTCAAATTAAAAATCTCTTCAGACAAAAAACAAAGGTCCTCATATACTAATGAAGACCAAAATCTTGCTACAATCTCTGATTCATTAAAAAATATCCAAAATGATTTCAACTCTTTTAGAAAAAATCTAAACAATCTTGAAGACGTTAAAAAAAAAAATAATGTAAAAATTAGAGGGATTTCAAAGTCGGTCCAGAACTCCCAACTAAACGATTACATCTCTTCATTAATTTCTTATCTACTTCCTAATGCCAAAGAGGAAAATTTAATTTAAAAGGCCTTTAGAGTACACAGACCATCTGCTCTTCCTCATGATGTCGAAACAGATGTCATTGTCTCCTTCTACCCCAACTGGGTTAGAAATGCTTTACTAAATATACCAAAAGAGCCGAAATTCCTTTCTTCCCCATATAACCACTTGGTCTTTTTCAAAGACCTATCTAAAGAAACATTACAAAAGCAAAAATTATTTCAGTCCACTACCTGTGAACTTTGAAAATCTGGAATACCTTACAATTGGTCTCAGATCTCAATGCTAAAAATTAAATTTGCATCCAAATTGATCGGTATTTCATCTTCGACGGAGGGAGCTGACTTCCTGATAGGTGCAGGCATAATATCCTAAATGGACTCCCACGGACTCCTCTCTAAGTCAAAATCTGATCTTCATCCCAAATGAAGAAATACTACAAACAAACAGCACCTTATTAAACATAATGACTCTATTATTTGAACACCCAGAAAGACTTTTCTTCATTTATTCCTCAATTGTATCCTGTTTTTGAACTGTACTTTGCCCCACAAGGTCATAGGAGCACCTAAAGGTGATTCCAGACATCCCAGGATATATTTATTTTTCCTTTTGAACCATATTTGACTTTTGAGTAAGCGACAGTTGTCCTGGTTCTATTTGAGTAAGCTACAGTATGTTAAAGTATGGAAGTCCTGTATTTTCTTTCCCCTTTCTTTCCCTATTATCCCATGTATCCTATTTTTCCAGCACCCTTTACCCTTACCTTTGTTTAATTTGTAAAACCATAAAAATTTGTTGGAACTTTTTTTTGACATTTGTCATTAAACATCCAAAACACATAAATGGAGTTTATTTTCTCAGATTAATACCAAGTCATAATGCAAAAAGTAGTATACATACATTGAACAACATTTATTGAGAGTTTTAAATACTTTTTCACATTGCTCAATAAGGGGGTGATTTAAATCAAGAAGTGAATATTTTGTAAAGGATGTAATATTTTCTAATTGCACAGAAAGTCATATGCCTTGCAGCACTGAAATGCTGGGAAATAAGCAATCACTTTTAAAAGTTACAGTTTGCTGCATAAATAACGATAGCTATCACTTTCTTAAGATTAAGTGGACGTAACATTCTTATCTGGCTGAATAATGGACTTGGAAGGCTGGTTTACTTTACTACATAATGCAAAACCCTTGTATAATGCATGTCCATATGTTAGAAAAGAACTCCACTGTGTGAATCTTCTTTCTTTTTTATATCTTTTTGTGATAAATTATTTTATTAATTTATTTTACAATAACATTGGCTGGTGCTGTATGTGATTTGTCATCACTCATCTGTGCTCATAGGGTCTTACAATCAGAATTCGAGAATAAGATATCTGTATGTTTTTGGAGAGAAGGAGGACCTCAGGGGATGGTAAATATACAAAGTCTATGTGTATGGATGCAAATACTTTGTTAATCCTCCCCGTGCTTCACTGAAATTCATGCAAAATAGAATGAAAAAAATAAAAACTAAATTTCTTTCAAATAAAATATAGCTTTATGCTTGTTTTTTTTATTTTCAAAAGTAATATGAGATCATTAACTTCATAATTTGTTACACATTTTCTTATGAATGGGGCAATATTTCATGTGTGGTCAAAAACTGGTCTTTGGACACAGAAGAGCTTTGTTAGCAAGAATTTTTGAAGTGCAAATTTGACTGAAATAGATTTCAGATTCCATATTGCATTTGATAGACTCCAAGTTTCCCAAACAGCAGAAACCCTCCTAAAGTGCCCCCATTTAGGTAACTGTACTCTTTTAAGAATACCTCTAGGGGTGTGTTGAGCAATTGTAACCCAGAGATGCTTCACAGAACTTTATAACATTTATACACGAAAAGAAAATGTTATTTTCCTGCAAAATGTTCATTTAGCCCCAAATTTGTAATTTTCATAAGGAATAATAAGAGAATGACCATATAATTTATTATGCAATTTCTCTCGAACACGGCAATACCACACATGTAGTAGAACATCAATGTTTGAAAGGCTCGGAAAAAAAAGAGCACCACTGTTTGATTTATGATATTTCTTCTGAAATCATTAGTGCTCAGTGAATAATGAAATATTCGGATATGGAAAATAGGCACAAATAAATTCTAATATCCATGTATGCGACCCGAAAATCGAATCCAATGCAAGTCAATGGGAAAGCTTAATATATTCTTCTGCTGGACCCAACAAACAGGTCTGGGGGCATGAGAAAAAAGCTGAAATGGATGGGAAAGATCTAAAACTAAATAGGAACATCGTGGAGAAGATGCCTGCATGCCTTTCTGACTCACATATGGTATCTGGGAATAATGTCAGACTATTGTGCAGGTATTACGGATGTATAATAAGACCTACCAAACCTAATTTTTTTTTTTAAAGGGAAAAATTATAAAAAAAAATTTCCTTCATTATTACATGTATATAAAGCAAAAAAAAAAAAATAACTATACCTTCCCTTGAGCATATGTTCACACAGAGCATTTTGGCTTTATTTTTTCCTTCAACATTTGTGAGGGCTCCCACTCCTATATTTGGGAGGTCCTTCCCTTCCCTCTTTCCAAATTATTAGCTAGATAGTGGATTACATATTCCCTATCACTTTACAATGCCAGCTAAAACATGACCATTTGAATTTTGGGCTTCGCCCGCCACATCACCACGTCCAAAGCCATGTCATTATGCGGCCCTCACTTCACATTTTCAGAGGGCCAGCAGGTGCCGTCTAACCCAAGTTTGGTTGGGGCTCTCACGTGGCCCTGTATCATATATTTGGGAGAGCTTTCACTCCTATATTTGAGAGGTGTCTCCCTCATTACAAATTGTTAACTAGATAGTGGAATACATATCCCCCATCACTTTACAATGCCAGCTAAATTATGCCCATTTGAATTTTGGGCTTTGCCCGCCACCATCACCATGTCCACTGTCATATCATTATGTGGCCCTCGCTTCACATTTTCAGAGGGTGAGCAGGTGCTGATAAACCTGAGTTTTGTGAGCTCCACCGTTCATTTTGGCCACCGGATCCCAATGGAGCCACTGCTACAGCGGGTGAAGCCGCTGTTAAGTGATTATAGGTGTTTCTCACAAAATTAGAATATCATCAAAAAGTTAATTTATTTTAGTTTTTCAATACAAATCGTGAAACTCCTATATTATATAGAGTCATTGCAAACAGGGTGATCTGTTTCAAGTGTTTATTTCTATTAATATTGATGATTATGGCTTACAGCCAATGAAAACCCCAAAGTCATTATCTTGGTAAATTAGAATACTTTATAACACCAGTTTGAAAAATGATTTTAACCCCTTAAGCCCCGAGGGTGGTTTGCACGTTAATGACCGGGCCAATTTTTACAATTCTGACCACTGTCCCTTTATGAGGCTATAACTCTGGAATGCTTTGACGGATCTTGGCGATTCTGACATTGTTTTCTCGTGACATATTGTACTTCATGATAGTGGTAAAATTTATTCGATATAACTTGCGTTTATTTTTGAAAAAAATGGAAATTTGGCGAAAATTTTGAAAATTTCGCAATTTTCCAACTTTGAATTTTTATGCCCTTAAATCACAGACATATTTCACGCAAAATACTTAATAAGTAACATTTCCCACATGTCTACTTTACATCAGTACAATTTTGGAACCAAAATTTTTTTTTTGTGACGGAGTTATAAGGGTTAAAAGTTGACCAGCAATTTCTCATTTTTACAACACCACTTTTTTTTAGGGACCACATCACATTTGAAGTCATTTTGAGGGGTCTATATGATAGAAAATACCCAAGTGTGACACCATTCTAAAAACTGCACCCCTCAGGGTGCTAAAACCACATTCAAGAAGTTTATTAACCCTTCAGGTGTTTCACAGGAATTTTTGGAATGTTTAAATAAAAATGAACATTTAACTTTTTTTCACACAAAATTTATTTCAGCTCTAATTTGTTTTATTTTACCAAGGGTAACAGGAGAAAATGGACCCCAAAAGTTGTTGTACAATTTGTCCTGAGTACGCTGATACCCCATATGTGGGGGTAAACCACTGTTTGGGCGCATGGCAGAGCTTGGAAGGGAAGGAGCGCCATTTGACTTTTCAATGCAAAATTGACTGGAATTGAGATGGGACGCCATGTTGCGTTTGGAGAGCCCCTGATGTGCCTAAACATTGAAACTCCCTACAAGTGACACCATTTTGGAAAGTAGACCCCCTAAGGAACTTATCTAGATGTGTGGTGAGCACTTTGACCCACCAAGTGCTTCACAGAAGTTTATAATGCAGAGCCGTAAAAATAAAAAATCATATTTTTTCACAAAAATGATCTTTTCGCCCCCAATTTTTTATTTTCCCAAGGGTAAGAGAAGAAATTGGACCCCAAAAAATGTTGTGCAATTTGTCCTGAGTACGCTGATACCCCATATGTGGGTGTAAACTATTGTTTGGGCGCATGGCAGAGCTTGGAAGGGAAGGAGCGCCATTTGACTTTTCAATGCAAAATTGACTGGAATTGAGATGGGACGCCATGTTGCGTTTGGAGAGCCCCTGATGTGCCTAAACATTGAAACCCCCCACAAGTGACACCATTTTGGAAAGTAGACCCCCTAAGGAACTTATCTAGATGTGATTTGAGAGCTTTGAACCCCCAAGTGTTTCACTACAGATTATAACGCAGAGCCGTGAAAATAATTTTTTTTTTTCTCAAAAATGATTTTTTAGCCCCCAGCTTTGTATTTTTACAAGGGTAACAGAATAAATTGGACCCCAAAATTTGTTTTCCAATTTGTCCTGAGTATGCTGATACCCCATATGTGGGGGGGAACCACTGTTTGGGCGCATGACAGAGCTCGGAAGGGAAGGAGCGCCATTTGGAATGCAGACTTAAATGGATTGGTCAGCAGCCGTCACGTTGCATTTGCAGAGCCCCTGATGTACCCAAACAGTACAAACCCCCCACAAGTGACCCCATATTGGAAACTAGACCTCCCAAGGAACTTATCTAGATGTGTTTTGAGAACTTTGAACCCCCAAGTGTTTCACTAAAGTTTATAGCGCAAAGCCGTGAAAATAAAAATTCTTTTTTTTTTTCACAAAAATGATTTTTTAGCCCACAGTTTTGTATTTTCACAAGGGTAACAGGATAAATTAGACCCCAAAAGTAGTTGTCCAATTTGTCCTGAGTACGCGGATACCCCATATGTGGGGGGGAACCACTGTTTGGGTGCATGACAGAGCTCGGAAGGGAAGGAGCGCCATTTGGAATGCAGCCTTAAATGGATTGGTCTGCAGGCGTCACGTTGCATTTGCAGAGCCCCTGATGTACCCAAACAGTACAAACCCCCCACAAGTGACCCCATATTGGAAACTAGACCTCCCAAGGAACTTATCTAGATGTGTTTTGAGAACTTTGAACCCCCAAGTGTTTCACTACAGTTTATAACGCAGAGCCGTGAAAATAAAACATCTTTTTTTTCCCACAAAAATGATTTTAGCCCCCCAAATGTTTATTTTCCTAAGGATAACAAGAGAACTTGGACCGCAGATGTTGTTGTTCAATTTGTCCTGAGTACGCTGATAACACATATGTTGGGGTAAACCCCATTTTGGGCGCACGGGAGAGCTCGGAAGGGAAGGAGCACTGTTTTACTTTTTCAACGCAGAATTGGCTGGAATTGAGATTGGATGCCATGTCGCGCTTGGAGAGCCCCTGATGTGCCTGGACAGTGGAAACTCCCCAATTCTACCAGAAACCCTAACCCAAACACACCCCTAACCCTAATCCCAACGGTAACCCTAACCACACCCCTAGCCCTGACACACCCATAATTCTAATCCCAACCCTAATCCAAACCATAAATGTAATCCAAACCCTAACCCTAACTTTAGCCCCAACCCTAACTTTAGCCCCAACCCTAACCCTAACTTTACCTCCAACCCTAGCCCTAACTCTAACCCTAGCCCTAACCCTAACCCTACCCCTACCCCTAACCCTAAACGTGACTGAAATACGTGGCACTGAAATACGTGGCACTGAAATACGTGGCACTTAAATACGTGGCACTTAAATACGTGACACTTAAATACGTGACACTTAAATACGTGGCACTGAAATACGTGGCACTGAAATACGTGGCACTGAAATACGTGATACGTGGCACTTAAATACGTGGCACTGAAACACGTGGCACTGAAATACGTGATACGTGGCACTGAAATACGTGGCACTGAAATACGTGGCACTGAAATACGTGGCACTGAAATACGTGCAACTGAAATACGTGGCACTTAAATATGTGGCACTGAAATACGTGATACGTGGCACTGAAATACGTGATACGTGGCACTTAAATACGTGGCACTGAAACACATGGCACTGAAATACGTGATACGTGGCACTTAAATACGTGGCACTGAAACACGTGGCACTGAAATACGTGATACGTGGCACTGAAATACGTGGCACTGAAATACGTGCAACTGAAATACGTGCAACTGAAATACGTGGTACTTAAATACGTGGCACTAAAATATGTGGCACTGAAATACGTGATATGTGGCACTGAAATACGTGATACGTGGCACTTAAATACGTGGCACTGAAACACGTGGCAATGAAATACTTGATACGTGGCACTGAAATACGTGGCACTGAAATACATGGCACTGAAATACGTGGCACTGAAATACGTGGCACTGAAATACGTGGCACTATGACTGTCAGAAAATGTTCATTAAACGGTTAGGGGTGAGGTTAGGGGTAGAGTTAGGGTTAGGGTTTGGATCTCTTTATCACCTTGATGGTGGTGGGTGGCTTTTCAGTGTGTTTTCTGTTTTTTTTTCGATAAAAACGCATGCGTTTTTAACGCAAACGCATGTGCTTAAAAACGCAAGAAAATACTGCAGGTTGTATTTCTGAAAATGAACGCATGCAGAAAAAAACCGCATGCGTTTGAAAACGCGACCAAACCCGTACAAAAAAACGCATGCGTTTTCAATGTTAAATATAGGGAAAAAACGCATGCGTTTTTTTGTGCAAAAAACGCTGCAGACAAAAACGCAAGTGTGAAACCAGCGACGCTTTTTATAGCAAAAAAGTTTTTGCGTCTCCACATTTTGAGACCTATAATTTTTCCACATTTTGCTCCACAGAGTCATGTGAGGTCTTGTTTTTTGCGGGAGGAGTTGACGTTTTTATTGGTAACATTTTCGGACACGTGACCATTTTTGATCACTTTTTATTCCGATTTTTGTGAGGCAGAATGACCAAAAACCTGCTATTCATGAATTTCTTTTGGGAGAGGCGTTTATACCGTTCCGCGTTTGGTAAAATTGATAAAGCAGTTTTATTCGACGGGTCAGTACGATTACAGCGATATCTCGTTTATATCATTTTTTATGTTTGGCGCTTTTATACGATAAAAACTATTTTATAGAAAAAATAATTATTTTGGTATCGCTTTATTCTCAGGACTATAACTTTTTTATTTTTTTGCTGATGATGCTGTATGGTGGCTTGTTTTTTGCGGGACAAGATGACGTTTTCAGCGGTACCATGGATATTTATATCAGTCTTTTTGATCGCGTGTTATTCCACTTTTTGTTCGGCGGTATGGTAATAAAGCGTTGTTTTTTGCCTCGTTTTTTTTTTTTTTTCTTACGGTGTTTACTGAAGGGGTTAACTAGTGGGGCAGTTTTATAGGTTGGGTCATTATGGACGCGGCGATACTAAATATGTGTACTTTTATTGTTTTGGTTTTTTTATTTAGATAAAGAAATGTATTTATCGGAATAATATTTTTTTTTATTATTATTTATTTAGGAATTTATTTTTTTTTTTTTACACATGTGGAAAAATTTTTTTTTAACTTTTTTACTTTGTCCCAGGGGGGGACATCACAGATCGATGATCTGATAGTGTGCACAGCACTCTATCAGATCACCGATCTCACTTACATCGGTGCAGGCTTACCAGCGTCTGCACTGAGCAGACACTCGGTAAGCCACCTCCTTCCCTGCAGGACCCGGATGCCGCGGCCATCTTGGATCCGGGACCTGCAGCCAGGAAGGAGGTAGGAGACCCTCACAGCAATGCGATCACATCGCGTTGCTCCGGGGGTCTCAGGGAAGCCCGCAGGGAGCCCCCTCCCTGCGCGATGCTTCCCTATACTGCCGGTACACTGCGATCATGTTTGATCGTGGTGTGCCGGGGGTAAATGTGCCGGGGGCGGTCCGTGACCGCTCCTGGCACATAGTGCCGGATGTCAGCTGCGATAGGCAGCTGACACCCGGCCGCGATCGGCCGCGCTCCCCCCGTGAGCGCGGCCAATCGCGTATGACGTACTATCCCGTCACCCGGAATTAAGTCCGAGGTCACCTTGACGGGATAGTACGTCATACGGGATTAAGGGGTTAAAATCAGAAATGTATGTTCAGTAAATGCACTCAAAACTTGGTCGGGGCTCCTTTTGCATCAATTACTGTATCAATGTGGTGTGGCATGGAGGTGATCAGCCTGTGGCACTGCTGAGGTGTTATGGAAGATTGGGTTGCTTTGATAGGAGCCTTCAGCTCATCTACATTGTTGGGTCTGGTGTCTATCATCTTCCTCTTGACAATACCCCATAGATTCTCTATGGGGTTAGGGTCAGGCGAGTTTACTGGCCAATCAAGCACAGTGTCAAATTAAAGAACCACTCCAGCATTTTTCTTTTATTTCAGTGCTGGAATGGTGCCACTAATGTAAGTTTCAAACCTCTAGCCTTATACTTACCAGGCACTGTCTTCAGCTGTTCCTGATGCCGCTTCGGTCCCAATCCACCATCTTTTGACCCCAACTTCTGACTGACCATAAGTCAGAGGTAATGGTGACAAGTTCTCAATTCAAGTCTATGAGAGTCTCATCAGACTTACTTTGAGAAATTACCTCAGGCTCACCCAGTGAACTCTGGATCAATCTGGTAAGACACAAACTGTAGAAGACCAACTGGAGGAGCAATGATAAAAATGAAGTCAGTATTTGATAAGCATGTTACTAAGGGCAGGGAATTTTGGTTAGTGAAACCACTCTACCAGTGGAAAAAAAAGAAAATGCTGGAGTGGTGCTTTAAGTTTTCTTTTATCATGGCTTCTGGTCTTTTCATATACTGTATTTCTTGATTTATCAAAATATCCAGCATGAGAAAATGTAAAAAATAAAATCCACTTTAAAACTAAAATTACATGGCTGCAGTTTACTTCTGCTAATAGAGTGTGACCAGCAATCACACATTTTAACTAGCTGGCAGCATTGAAGGCACCACTAGAGTGTACTTCTATTCAAGACAAAAATGTAGCTGCTTATATAAGGAAAGAACAAGGACTAATTCTTGCTCATTAGCTTAATCTTTTTCACAGCATTGTGGTGTTAGTAGTAGGTAACACACCTAATATTACAGTCTTCCTGAAATTTGGAGGTACATATAGTCATTATAGTCAATTGCATACACTCACAATCAGAAGCAATATATGTTAAAGTAAAAAAAACTGGTAGGGTAAAATAAGTTTCTTATAGCAGCCTGTAAATAGGTAGCTGACGCCTATGGTTTACAAACAAACTATGTACTTGATTATAGTTTTTGTGTTTCAAAAACAACCACTTCACCCTCAAAAATTGTTTTAGTACTAGTAATATAAATTATGTTTTTTTTATTGATGCAGCGTGTGATTGATTGTCAGAATGCTCCAATTTTGCACAGATGTGTAGCATCAAACAGCTTCGTCTATACCCCAAGAACTGATTACATTTTGTCATCATATACAAAATGACTATTCCATCTTTTTGTAACAACTGTGATACTGTATTGCAGAATTTGAACCTCAGTTCCTGCAGATCTTCATAATACACATAACAAATGCAGATGGCAGACCTGAGCGCACAGAGACTACTATGAACTACATAGGTTTTGTTGGGTTCACATTGCACAGTACAGAGTTTTCCTTCACCGGAAGCAGTGACGAAATGTTTACTATAAAGGAAAAATATGCCATTTACTAGGACACTAGAGATCACCTTGAAATTCTTTGACTTTTAAACAAATCTCTATGTACTATTGTGCTTTTATAAGGTCACAGAGTTCTAAGTTGACTTGCCGGTTTTCTTCCAACTTACAGTAAGAGATACATTTTACAATAATATATAATGGCCATTATTCTCTCTTAAGAAAATAAATGAAGATAAACTTTTTTCTAAGATAAATGAATAGATAAAGTCAGCATAAGGCAATTAAAATTTTATCTTCAGAACTTCAGTGATAATAATTTATTACTGGGAACATAATTCACAGCTGTTAAACTGAATCACTTATCACAACATATCAGCATACATTTGTATGTATATTATAGATGCAAATGTGTTAGAACAGTCACATATGGGAAAACAATCTAAAAAAATAAAGAAAAATGAAATGAACAAGCCTCTTAATCAATGATGACTGAATCTCCCCAAGTTTGAAGTCAACAGATTTGCTTGAATTTGATCAAGAGATCAGTTTGCAACTAACCAATTCACCACACATAGAAAATACTCAAATGCTTCCAATTGTTCTTAAAAGAGGTGAATGCTACCGTGAGGTTTCCTAACACATTACACTGGTCAACAGCATTTTTGGTGCCAAAGATATTTCATCGAATTTAGGGTATTTTTGGGGTGCTGATTCTGAATATGTCATCAGATTTGCCAGATTGGCTCAAGTTTTTGAGATTTTTGGTATCTTATTTATAGCACTTGTTGGTAAATGCGACGCATCATCTCATTAATTTCTTTGGATTAGTACTTGAACTGAGCAGTTCTCAATATAGTTTTGTGTTAATTAGTGTTCTAAAAGTTTGTTCATAGCTTGATTTTTGCACTAACTTTATGTTGTTGTCTGTTTTCCAGTGAAAAGCATGAACTCATCAAGAAGAAGTTGTCTTAACGATCCAGACTCATTCTGTTACATTTGTGGTGAATACACACTGCCAAAACATAGAAGAAACATAACAGACTTCGTAAAAAAAGTGTATTTTGCCTATTTTGGGGTTATGCTTGGGGACCAAGACAAGTTTTGGGCACCACACATAGTGTGCAAAGCATGTATCGAATTATTACGAAAATGGAGCAAAGGACAAAGAAAAAGCTTAAAATTTGGTGTTCCAATGGTGTGGAGAGAGCCAAAAAATCATCATGATGACTGTTATTTATGGTAAACACAGGTACAGGCACATCTTCACAATGAGGGACAGGCCTTCTTGCAGATTCCATGTTACTCCCATTTTCGTTTCTTATGCTTATTGAATCCTTGCACTTGCACTGCACAGAAATAACAGTCATCATGATGATTTTTTGGCTCTCTCCACACCATTGGAACACCAAATTTGAAGCTTTTTCTTTGTCCTTTGCTCCATTTTCGCAATAATTCAATACATGTTTTGCACACTATGTGTGGTGCCCAAAACTTGTCTTGGTCCCCAAGCATAACCCCAAAATAGGCAAAATACACTTTTTTTACGAAGTCTGTTATGTTTCTTCTATGTTTTGGCAGTGTGTATTCACCACAAATGTAACAGAATGAGTCTGGATCGTTAAGACAACTTCTTCTTGATGAGTTCATGCTTTTCACTGGAAAACAGACAACAACATAAAGTTAGTGCAAAAATCAAGCTATGAACAAACTTTTAGAACACTAATTAACACAAAACTATATTGAGAACTGCTCAGTTCAAGTACTAATCCAAAGAAATTAATGAGATGATGCGTCGCATTTACCAACAAGTGCTATAAATAAGATACCAAAAATGTCAAAAACTTGAGCCAATCTGGCAAAACTGATAGCATATTCAGAATCAGCACCCCAAAAATACCCCAAATTCATTAAAATATTTTGGACACCAGAAATTTTTTTTTTTTTTGTTGACCTGTGTTATCTAACTGCTTATAAGTTTTTGAACAGCTTCTTGCCAAAGCCAGTTTTCACCTTCCTGGACCAGTGACACTGTGTCGCGAAAACACATTCTCACTATCACTGGTGTAGTAGCATTCCAAGGTTATTTCCACATATTGTACAGTATTTTATGATAGTGGTAAATTCAGGTTAATAAAAATGTGTTTATTTAGGAAAATATCAGAAACTTTGCAATAAAAATGTTAAAATCATTGTAATTTTAAAATGTTGAATATTTGTGCATGTACAACAGTCATATCACACAAAATAGTTAACAACTATTGATGATGTGCTCGGATAACGCGTTAACAGGGCATAATCGGGTGTTATCTTAATATCTTGGGTATGCTCGAATAATGTGTTGGAGTCATCGCAGCTGCATGATTCGCCGCTGTTAGACAGCCACAACACACGTGGGGATTGCCTGTTTGTTAGGCAATCCCTGTATGTGTTGCAACTGTCTAACAGCGGCAGCTGCAGGGACTCGAACGAATTATCCGAGCACACCAAGATACTTGGGTAACATGATATACTTACTTACTAACCTGTACAATATATTTACTTTAAGTCAGAATAATTTTTGAAATGCCAGGAGGATTAAAAGTGTAACAACAATTTTTAATTTATTTCCATGAAATGTATAAAGCTCTATTTTGAGGGACCACTTCACTTTTGAATCTCTGAGGGATCTAAATGTCAGAAAAACACAAACAGGAACCTATTTTAAGATCTGCACCACACAAGGTATTCAAAGCTGCATTCAGAAAGCTTGCCATCACTTCAAGTACTTTCAAATTCACATTTTGTTTTACTACAATCTTGCTTTAGCCCTATGTTTTTAATTTTCACAAGGGGGACTGGAGATTTTGAGCAATAAATCATGGGCTCCTTTTTTCTTGAGTACACGAATACCCACCATGTGATTGAAAACAAATATTTGGGTATAGCAAGGCGTGGAAGGCAAGTAGCCATATTTGATTGATATAAATTGTGGATGTCATCTTACAATTGAAGAGCCTATGAGATGCAAAAACAATGTATCATGTGGCATATGTAGAACCTCTGAGATTCCAAAGCAGCAAAAAATGGTTATCAAAAATACGGGAAAACCCACGCCAGGTTGTTTTTTTTAAATTATTTATTTACAGCACATGAGCTGGCTGATGAATACTCCCATCAGGTGCTCCTGCTGTTACTGTTCGTAGTGGTAACAGGCGACACTGATATATATTGTACCCATAAATAAAAGTATTTAAATGTATATAGAAAGAAAAAAAAACACATAATTGGTATCGCTTCATCCGGAATGGTTGTATCTATAAAACTGTCACACTAGTTAAATCCTTGAGAGAACACCGTAAGAAAAAAATTAGGCACAAAACAATGCTTTTTCATCATATCATCCAACAAAATATGGAATAAAACAAGGTCAAAAAGACAAATGTAAATAAAAGTGGTATCTCTGAAAAAGTTATGTCCTGAAAAAACCAACCACCTTTCAGCTCTATCAGCAGAAAAATAAAACTTAAAGCTCTCAGAATAAAGCGATGCAAAATAATATTTTTTTCTATAAAATAGTTTTTTTGTGTAACAGCACCAAAACATAAACAAATATATAAATGTGGTATCACTGGAATTGTAGTGACTCGAAGAATAAAGCAGTCTTATTAATTTTACAAGCATAACAGCATAAAAATAACAATTCCTGAATTGATGGTTTTTGTGCATTCTGGCTCCTAAAAGTCAGAATAGAAAGCAATCAAAAAACATTTTATAACAAAAAATGATACCAATAGAAACCATCAACTCATCATAATAGCAAAAAACTCAGCACTCACTTAACTTAATCAGATAAAGTGATTTAATGGTGTCCACGGTAAATAACAGAAGAAACGTTTCGGTCCTATAGCCGGACCTTCATCAGTCACAATATTTGATCGTGAACAGAAGTTAATGGACCCGAAAGATTATGGGTTTTCATTAAGCTCATAGATATAGGTGGACACAGCCAGTGTCTCAGGGGGATAAGTCTGGAGGTACTGCCTTCTGTGGTATAGAGCCTGCGTGTCCTGGTCAGTGGAGGACGCAGTATCCACCGCAAGTCAGTGCGCAGTTTAGGTTGATAATTTTTGCATTTATTTGTGAAAAAAATGGAAATTTGGCTAAAATTTTGAAAATTTAGCAATTTTCACATTTTTAATTTTTATTCTGTTAAACGAGAGTTATGCGACACAAAATAGTTAATAAATAACATTACCCACATGTCTACTTTACATCAGCACAATTTTTGGTAATGAATCTAGATTGGCTGGAATCAATGGTGGCGCCATGTCGCGTTTGGAGACCCCTGATGTGTCTAAACAGTGGAAACCCCTCAATTCTAACTCCAACACTAACCCCAACACACCCCTAACCCTAATCCCAACTCTAGCCATAACCCTAACCACAACCCTAACCCCAACACACCCCTAACCCCAATCCCAACGCTAACCCTAATCCTAACCCTAATCCCAACCCTAATCCCAACCCTAACCCCAACACTCCCCTAACCATAACCCTAACCACAAGCCTAATATTAACCCTATTTCCAACCCTAGCCCTAATTCCAACCCTAACTCTAATTCCAACCATAACCCTAAGGCTATGTGCCCACGTTGCGGATTCGTGTGAGATTTTCCGCACCATTTTTGAAAAAAACGCAGGTAAAAGGCACTGCAATTTACCTGCAGATTTACCACGGATTTCCAGTGTTTTTTGTGCGGATTTCACCTGCGGATTCCTATTGAGGAACAGGTGTAAAACGCTGCGGAATCCGCACAAAGAATTGACATGCTGCGGAAAATACAAAGCAGCGTTTCCGCGCAGTATTTTCTGCACCATGGGCACAGCGGATTTGGTTTTCCATAGGTTTACATGGAACTGTAAACCTGTTGGAAAACTGCTAAGAATTCGCAGCGGCCAATCCGCTGCGGATCCGCAGCCAAATCCGCAGCATGTGCACATAGCCTAATTCTAAGGCTATGTGCACAAGCTACGGAAAACGCTGCAGATCTGCAGCGTTTCCGCAGTTGCGGGTCCGCAGCAGTTTCCCATTAGTTTATAGTTCAATGTAAACCTATGGGAAACAAAAAACGCTGTGCACATGCTGCTGAAACAACTGCGCGGAAACGCAGCGGTTTACATTCCGCAGCATGTCACTTCTTTCTGTGGATTCTGCAGCGGTTTTACAACTGCTCCAATAGAAAACCGCAGTTGTAAAACCGCAGTGAAATCCGCAGAAAAACCACGGTGAATCTGCAATAAATCCACAGCGGTTTTGCACAGCAGATTTATCAAATCCGCTGCGGAAAAATCTGCAGAGGACCAGAATACATGTGCAGAGCCATAGCCTTACCCTAACCCTAACCCTAGTTCTAACCCTAGTTCTAGCCCTAGTGATAAAAAAAATTAAAAAACATATTTTCTTTATTTTATTGTTGTCCCTACCTATGGGGGTGATAAAGGGGGGTTCATTTACTATTTTTTATTTTGATCACTGTGATAGGTTTTATCACAGTGATCAAAATGTACCTGGAACGAATCTACTGGCCGGCAGATTCGGCGGGCGCACTGCACATGTGCCCGCCATTTTGGAAAATGGCGGTGCCCATGGAGGAGATGGACGGACACCGGGAGGCTCGGTAAGTATGAGGGGGTGGGGGGGAGCACAGGGGGTGGATCGGAGCATGGGGGGTGGATCGGAGCACGGGGGGAGCAGACAGGAGGATGGGGGAGCGGACAGGAGGATGGAGGGGAGCGGACCACAGAACGGACAGAACAGAGGAGATCGGTGGTGGTGGGGGGGGCAGATCATGGTTTCCAGCCATGGCAGATGGTATTGCAGCATCAGCCATGGCTGGATTGTAATATTTCACCACTTTTCATAGGTGAAATATTACAAATTTCTCTGATTGGCTGTTGCACTTTCAACAGCCAATCAGAGCAATCGTAGCCACGTGGGGGAAAAGCCGCCACCCCCCGGGCTAAAGTACCACTCCCCCTGTCCCTGCAGATCAGGTGAAATTGGAGTTAACCCTTTCACCCGATCTGCAGGGACGCGATCATTCTGTGACACAGCATATGCGTCACAGGTCGGATTGGCACCGACTTTCATGACGCATACACTGTGTCACAGGTCAGGAAGGGGTTGATTAAATTCCCAAAGGAGTAGAATTTCCAAAATAGGATCACGTGATGTGGGTATTCTTCTTTTCTAGCACTTGCACTTGGGGGCTCTGTATATGGAGTCTGCAAACTATTCTAGGAAAATCTGTACTCCAGAAGTCAAATAGCGCTCCATCCCTCCTGATTCTCACCTTGTGGCTGAACAATACTGTACAGTCACATATGGGGTATATCCATGTTCAGCAGAAATTGTGTGTCAAATTTTGTTGGCATTTTAACCCATGTCCTATTGTGAAAATGTAAAATCTGCAGTTAAAACATTTTTGTGATAAAAATGTAATTATTTTTTCTTCACTGCCCCATTGCTGAAATAAAATAAAAAAAATAAGAATTATTAAAGCACCGATGTGCATATGGAGAGACTAATTGAATCGCAACAATAAGAGTCTATGATGAAGCAATGTGCGAACTCAATCGGCAAAGTTCAAGGTTTGTACCGGACACCTAGTGTGCAGTATGGAAACCAGAACATAGACGTTTCATGTACATGTGGCTTCCTATTTGGGATCACCAGTCTAATAAAGCTTGGTGAAAGGCTGCAGGGAAATTGGCATTAGCCATCTCGTTGCTTTTTATAGGCCAAATAAATAATTTTTCAAGACTATTGTGTGCTTTTTAGTAGTGTTGCAAATAAATTATTGGCCTTCGTAATTTCGTTGACATTTATAGTCCAAATAAATATTTGTTTCAGGACCGCTGTATGTTTTCTAGTAGTGTTACAAAAAAAAATTGTAATTTCTATGTCAAAAAAATAATTTTCGTAAACTTCTGTGTTTTATCGTAATCTGGGAAATAGCCAATTAGCATCAGCCATCTTTTTCCCATTTTTTTTTTTAATTGTTTATTTTCAATTTTCAAAATACAGAAACAAGACAAAGAATACATGGCATATAAGTCAAGCAGGATCAAATTGAAATAGAAGCATGTGGAAACAATCTATGAGCATCCTGCCTTGCCTCTTGCCCCGGAAGCATCCAAAAATTCTACGTAAGCTTACAAAAAATTCCGGTAAAGGTTGGTCGATTACCGATATCAGTCCATGCATATCTTATAGGACCAATAGGTCAAATGACCAATAGGACAACATCAAGAACAAACAAAATAAACATTAAGAAAAAATTGGGTGTACCAGGGGGAAGGAAAAGCAGTGAGAAAAGACTTCGTAACTAGTGCTAGAAATGAAAACAAACGAGCAGGTAGAGTAGTGAAAGACCTACAAAAACATGTAATAAGTAGTCAAGGTCAACATAGAGACAAGTGAGAGAGACAATCTATTGGTTGACTAGATTAGTTGAGCTCGAATCCATCACAGTGCATTGAAATGAAAAAGCACAGGTCAAAATTGCATGTGACCAGCAAAGATAGTAAATAGAAAGCTATGGGTCGATTGGAGAGGCAAGTTGCCATGGCAACCAAGTGCGAAAAAAATTATCGTGTGTCTGTGCGTCCCAACTGGACAGCTCTTCCATCCTAAAGATGTCTTGCACTTTTTTAACCCACTCGCTAATGTGAGGGGGAGACGTTTGCCGCCAATGTAAAGAAATCAAATGTTTAGCTGCGGCTATCAGGAGAGGAAGCAAGTCGTGTTTCTTAGGGTTGTATGACCTTGTGGTGAGGGACAGCAGGACCTTCTGGGAGTAAGGTTCCGCTTTATCAATCCCATCTTGCGGAGGTGGTCAAATATATTTTCCCAGAATTTAAAGATAATTGGGCAAGACCAAAAAATATGAGTTAAAGAACCCTTGGACTTCATACATCTCCAACATAGAGGTGTGTCAGAGAGGCCTAAATGGTAGAGTAGTTCTGGGGTTTTATACCATCTGGAGAGGATTTTGAAGGCATTTTCTTGCAACAGAACACATCTTGAGAAACCATGTGAGTGTCCCAAAACTTGCTCCGTCTCCCTAGCTGAAAGAAATATGTTTAGTTCAGTTTCCCATGAGGATATGTATAAGGGGATAAACTGAGTTTTAGGGGAAATTAGGTTAGAATATAATTTACATATTAATTTAGGAGGTATGGGTTTGAGCCTAAAGAGAAGTTCCAACCATAACCAGTCTGTGTCATGTTGGATGTCTGACTTAAGTTTTGAGATAATATGTTGGACATGGTGTGATTGTATGAAGTCTCTGGGTCGTTTTTTGGCATCATGGGGCCATTTATCTACGCATTTGATCTGGTTGGTGAGTAACTGTGAAATCGGGAGGTCCGGCAAAGAATTCCATAAGTCAAAAACATCTATGTATTTTGGTTCCATGAGCCAGGGTATAATCCGTAAAGGGATATTATCCAGGAAAAGACATTGTGGCCATTTATTTGGTATAAGTTCTCTTCTAATAGCCAAGGTGTTGTTAGTTATTATCTCCAATGTACCCAGGGGAGGGGTAGCATCTTTTTCCCATTTCTAGGCCAAAGAAATATTTTTTCTAAACTGGTGTGCATTTTATAATAGTCTGGGAAATAAATAATTGACAAATGGCTGCACTCAACTGTACTATAGCAAGGGTATGTGTAATACATGAAATGTGAATAGCACAATGACTTGTGAAATCTATGAAAAACACTAACCTCTGGCTAATATCATGGTAAAACCTGCATTTATAGGAAGGTTGGAACCACTACATTGACGATGGTGGATGGCCAATTTGGCCTCACATTTTTTGGCCAAATTTTGTGCTAAGTATCTCATGTATTTTTTCATAGATTTCACAAGCTGTTATGCTATTCACATTTCATGTATCACACATTCCCTTGCTTTAGTACAATTGAGTGCAGCCATTTATCTATTTGCTATGTAAGGTGTTTTTGGTTATGCACCAGTTCAGACTAGTTCTCTGTTCAGTTAGTTTACCACTACTTGCTAAATAACTAATTGACATCAGCCATTTCATTGCCATTTTCAGGCCAGATAAATATTTTTTTTTAAACCTGTGTGTGTTTTCTAGTAGTCAGGGAAATAAATACTTGGCATCAGCCAGCCTGTTGTCATTTATAGGTCAGAGAAATATTTTTTCAGGATCTCTGTATTTTCTAGTAGTGTTGCAAATAAATAAATTTACTCTTCTGCCATCTCTTTGTGAGTAGTCTTTAGAAAAAACACTTCCAAAAATTGGGAGAACATTAAATAGGGGACGTGGATGAGGCTGCGCTGGTGGTATTGTAACTTCTGATGTAGGGAGAGGATGTGGTTGTTCTGTATTATATTTTACCCGATCCTCTGCAGAAAGTGCACAGTTACATCAGGGGACAATTCAGAGGTGTATCTAGGATTTCTGGCCCCCGGGGCAAGAATTCAGTGAAAACTGAGAAGCAGGAAAAGAAGCTCAATGTCACATGACCATAAGTATTAAAGTGGTATATGAGTGACGTATCCATGTGATGACTACGGGAAACTGCATAGCTGAATCCTGACATTGCAGCTTCTGAATTCTCACAACTAGGGTTGAGCGAAACAGATCGGCACTTTTCAAAACTCGCCGACTTTTAGCAAAGTCGGGTTTCGTGAAACCTGACCCGATCCCACTCTGGGATCGGGTCGGCGGTACACGATATGTAATCCAAAGTCGGGTTTCGTTTTTTTATATATATATATATATATATATATATATATATATATATATATATATATATTTATATGTCATAGAGAGACACATACTGTATATATATATATATATATATATATATATATATATATATATATATATATATATATATATTTATATTTACTTCAGCGCAATAATGTTGAAAAGCCGGTAATTCAATTGCCGGCTTTTCATTTCTCCTGCCTAAACCCGACATGATATGAGACATGGTTTACAGACAGTAAACCATCTCATATCCCCCTTTTTTTTGCATATTCCACACTACTAATGTTAGTAGTGTGTATGTGCAAAATTTCGGCGCTGTAGCTATTAAATTTAAGGGTTAAATCGCGAAAAAATTGGCGTGGGCTCCCGCGCAATTTTCTCCGCCAGAGCGGTAAAGCCAGTGACTGACGGCAGATATTAATAGCCAGGAGAGGGTCCATGGTTATTGGCCCCCCCGTGGCTAAAAACATCTGCCCCAGCCACCCCAGAAAAGGCACATCAGGAAGATGCGCCTATTCTGGCACTTGGCCACTCTCTTCCCACTCCCGTGTAGCGGTGGGATATGGGGTAATGAAGGGTTAATGCGACCTTGCTATTGTAAAGTGACATTAAGCCAGATTAATAATGGAGAGGCATCAATTATGACACCTATCCATTATTAATCCAATTGTTTGAAAGGGTTAAAAAAACACACACACATGATTAAAAAGTATTTTAATGAAATAAACACACCGGTTGTTTTAATATTTTATTGCTCTTTTTGAGGCAGGTTTTGAGCAAGGTTTATCGCAAGGTCATTGTAGGATTTTGTGTGGTCTTTTTTTCAATTATGGAATCTTACTAATTTGTTCACTGAGTAGGTGTGTTTTAAAATATTGGATAATTACAGATGGATATGACCACTATATTCATAATTGATGATCAATAACAGCTGTATATAATCAATTTGAAATTAATTTAGAGTATTACTCACTCCATTCATATTACAAAACTTGTGCCTTATGCTATCCCTCCCGCAATCAACTATAATACATCTCCAAAAAGAATTTATGTTCCAGTGGGTTACTAAACACTTGGATTATTTAGGAGTGAAGATGACGGCTAACCTAGACTACCCCTACACGGCCAACTACCCGCCCATGTTTAGAAAACTTCGCCTTTTGCTTCAATCTTGGGAGAAATTGCACCTCTCCTGGCTAGGCCAAGTGCGTGCCCTAAAAATGTCTATTCTCCCCAAACTACTTTATCTATTCCGTGTCCTGCCAATCCCTATCCCTTCGCACTTCCTTAAAATGGCTCAAAGATCAATAGATGCTTTTGTTTGAAGGGGAGGTCTCCCCAGAGTAAATAAAGCCACTCTCTACCGTCACCGCCTAAAAGGAGGTTTGGGAGTTCCCAACCTTTCTAAATACTACCGTGCAGCCCAATTGGGCCAACTGACCCTATGCCATGCCTTCACTGAACCCCCAATTATGGTTATCTTTAGAGGCCTCTGAGCTGCAACCCGATACCCTAGATACAATATTATGGATTCTTCCAACCCAACATAAACATATTTCGAACCCTATTATAAAATGCTCTCTTGCAATCTGGGACTCGCATAAATACTCTTCGCAACTAATCTCACACTCTTTGCCTCTCGCTCCAATTTGGGGCAACATTCTATTCCCCCAGGTATGGGATCCCTTAGATACTTCCATAAGTGGGTTGAAGCAGGGATAACTAGAGTTCACCATCTCTTTAATGTGGATGGGATTATCCCATTCCCAGCCCTTAGAGAAAAATATGGTTTCCCCCCGGAGAGATATTTCGATATTTGCAATTAAAGAACTTTGTCAGCTCTTTATTGAAAAATTCTACCCCTCCATACTCCTTTACCTCATTTGAACAAAGATGTCGTCAAAGCCCCCATGCCTCAGGTACTATCTCCCTCCTCTACTCACAAATCAACTCCCCCTCACATAGGAATTGTCTAAAATACACTCTTCGTTGGGAGTCTGATATTGGGTCTACCCTGACTGACTCAGAGTGGTCCCAAATCTGGTCCTCCTCAGCAGGAGGAATACTAAATACCCTCATGCTGGAAACCAACTATAAAGTGTTGACCCGTTGGTACCTGACCCCAGCTAGAGTGTCTAAGGCAGTGGCCAACTACTCCCCAAATTGTTTCAGAGGATGTAACTCTACTGGAGACATGTTCCATATCTGGTGGCTATGCCCAGCTGTTAGGAGACTATGGATTAGAATTTACCATTTAGTTTTCTCTGTCACAAATATAAACCTCAGAAAAAAACCTTGGGAAGCCCTACTCAACAAACGCATCTCCAACATTCCCAAACACACCCAGGCTCTTATATCATTCATATTTCTAGCAACCAAGCAAACTATAGCTTTGGCTTGGAGAAAACCAACCATAGACTTCTCCGCAGTTAAATCACGCCTCTCCTGGTATATGATCAACGAAAAACTGTCTGCTATTCTTACGGACAAAGTTGGTAAATTCGAGAAAGTATGGCTCCCCTGGGCGGAATATACTAATCACACTTCTTTTGCCATACCTACACTTTATCTAACTAACCCTGAACCATCCGATTCAGAATGACTTTCCGTAATTATCGTAAACAATGTGATTTCACCCTCGGGCCCCCCTTTTCCCTCTCCCCCCCCTTTTTTTTCCCTCCCCCCCTTTTTTCCTTCATACTCCTCCCCCCCCTATCCCCTGCTGTTGTTAGATCATAGGATTGCGTGCTACTTGTTTACATGCATTTGTACACATATTGTATTTACAGCTTTGTAATGATACCTTTATTACTGCATCATATGTAAATTGTAAACTTTCAAAAAAATGTATTGTTGAAAAAAAAAAAACTTGCGTCAATATAGGACGTCCTAGTCACACCAATGCGCATGTCAGGAAATGTTACATCACATAACATACTAATACTTCCGCTCATGCGCGGATAGCCTTTGAAGCCTCCAGCAACATCTTGGTAATGTCTGTATGATTGCGCATGCACAGGTAACAGGTAAGCAAAAATACCAGAGTTCAATGCAGATGAGTCATGCATGCTTCATAAGTATTAGGGAACACAGATGCCATTTTAAATGTTCGTCCTATTGCAAGTTGTAGCACCTTATACACAAAATGAATGATTGCGTTATGTTGATGTTTTTCTCTTAAAATTATGATAGGATATGTAATTGTGAGAATTGTTACTTAATGCTTGAATAATCTTTCTACTATAAAATACCATGCACTTGCAGTTTTTGGAACTGCTTAAGAAAGGTCCACACTTGGGACCGAAACGTTGCACATGGGCCAATAAACAGAACAAGAAATTTCAGCTAATGGTGTGCTGCCTTCATCATTTTTTGGATCTATTGTAAAGGTTTGGCACATGCCTAGAAGGCTTTTGCACCCTACTGTAATTTTGTGCTGCTTTTAGTTTTTTATGTTCATGTTCATATAGAACTATTTGAACACTAATATGAATATCAAAGTAGAATTCCATTTGAGATAAACAAGTGTTTTCCAAGAGTTGTTGAAATGGTTTTTAAGGATTTTGGAGGACTTTCAAAAGTTCCATGTGACCATAGCTCAACCACATGTATGAAGAGTCTGTACACTGGATAAGCACTCCAATAAAAGTCTATTTGTAAGTGATTTTAAACTGTACTTTTTCACAGTATCCTTTCAAATTAATCATCTCAAGAACAGAGAGAGCTCCCAACATGTACAAACCTTCAGCGCTAAATGCATTTTTGCAAGAATTACAATTATCTTGTCTTTAATGGGCTTTCAGTGTTGCTTCCTCTCAAAACTCATAGAAGTTATAATGATAGAAGTTGTAATGGTGTTTTTTGTCTAATGGTGTCCTGTCCACGATGCTTATATTTTATGGGCTTATACACCTGGCATTAGAATAATTACAAGAGCTCTGCAGCAATCACGACTGCATTCTTTACAAATCATTCATCATCTCTTTACTGTCATCAAAGACACATACTGGAAGCGACCGTCAAGAGGTTTTACGGTAATCATGTGCGGATCATGCAGAGATTGTTCAGAAATTGTTTGTGTATCACACCTACTTTACATAACGTTTCTAAGCTTGGGCATCTGTCAGGCAAGCGCGAGAGAGCTTCTACACGGAAGCTGATATTTGTTCCCAGCGACAGCCCCAGCATCATCATTTATTTCAGACAACAGAGGGTGTGAGGAGGGCAGGCATGCAGAGACAGACATGGTGATTTGATAATCCTTCCTCTCCCACAGGAAACTTGAATAATAATGAAAAAGAATAAAATATGCAAAGGTTGGGAGAAAGCATATGAAACATATTTTCATTAGTTGGAGATGGTAGTCCCCAGGCTATTCCTCTTAGAATGTGAACCTTGTTATGCACAGTGTGTGAGCATTCAGTATAAACACATGGGATAGCAAAACATATTAATGCACAGCAAGGATTGCATAGAAGACAGTCTGCTAACAACTGCTCCATGCCAGACATGGAACCCTTAGAGTACATTATTGCTTTAAAAATTTTACATGATTTTCATTATTTGAATCCTACAAGACTCATATGGTTCAGCAGCTGCTGAGTGCACAGCAATTCTGCACTTAGTTGGAATACAATGTTCGCTACAAGTTCCATGTTTTGAAGGATGGTAAATTGGTATACAAAAATTATTCACTTACATCCTCCACTATTGCATCTCGTGTGAATGATGCAGGTAATAAAATTATATTGTATTGGCATAACGTTATAAAAAGACTCACACCAAAGCTCATAACTACTAACAATAGCTGTCTTAAAGTACTTGTTTGTCATGTTTCTAGAATATTTTTATTCCTCTTTCATGTTCAGAGATATATATTGTAAGAATCATGTTGGTCTGGTAGTCTGGGGCAGGTATATCTCGCCCAGGTATTTGTCCTATGTGAATTAGGCCGCTCAGTATTTTCAGGATAATGATGGGTTAATGAGTGTAGGAATAAAGGATGACCAGCTGAGGGTTTCCAGCGTCAGCCTGGGGCACACAGATTGCCTGACTGTGTAAGACAAACGTGAGTGAGAGCTGTGCTCAAGGACTGTGTGTTGTTAGCTGGGAGGGAGAAGCCCCCCCAGTTGTTGAGATAGCAACGTATCTGTTAGTTAGTGCCGGACAGGCTAGGATTTATTTTTATGCTTTGTTTTTCCTATGTTACTTTCTCGTTAATAAACCTGACCCTAAGTCAGCTTGCTAAAGAAACCTGCTGTACGCCTCAGATTCAATGCACAAACCACGTGACCTTTGACCCCAGCAAAGGCGATCCCGGAGTGTTTTGTCACATTGTGGTGGAGAACGCGGGCAATTACGTGGCACAGGCGACAGTATGGAAGACGTGGTGAAAGCCCTAGTACAGTCCACTGCCGTACAGCAGCAGGCCACTGCCGCACAGCATGAAGCTAATCGCTTGATGGCCGCACAGCTGAAGGAGTTAATGGACATGAAGGTTGCAGACCGCCAGCTTCTCCAACAGGTGGCGCAGCGCCTGGTGAGCATGCCTGAGGCAGACCCGGAAGCAGAGTGCAGAAGGATCCATGTGAGTCGGTACTGGCAAAAGTTGACTGCAGAAGATGACGTCGAGATATACCTGCCCCCGACTACCAGACCGACATGATTCTTACAATATATATATATATATATATATATATATATATATATATATATACACACACATACAGTCATGGCCAAAAGTATTGACACCCCTGCAATTCTGTCAGATAATACTCAGTTTCTTCTTGAAAATGATTGCAAACACAAATTCTTTGGTATTATTATCTTCATTTAATTTGTCTTAAATGAAAAACCACAAAAGAGAATGAAGCAAAAAGCAAAACATTGATCATTTCACACAAAACTCCAAAAATGGGCCAGACAAAAGTATTGGCACCCTCAGCCTAATACTTGGTTGCACAACCTTTAGCCAAAATAACTGCGACCAGCCGCTTCCGGTAACCATCAATGAGTTTCTTACAATGCTCTGCTGGAATTTTAGACCATTCTTCTTTGGCAAACTGATCCAGGTTCCTTGATATTTGAAGGGTGCCTTCTCCAAACTGCCATTTTTAGATTTCTCCACAGGTGTTCTATGGGATTCAGGTCTGGATTCATTGCTGGCCACCTTAGAAGTCTCTAGTGCTTTCTCTCAAACCATTTTCTAGTGCCTTTTGAAGTGTGTTTTGGGTCATTGTCCTGCTGGAAGACCCATGACCTCTGAGGGAGACCCAGCTTTCTCACACTGGGCCCTACATTATGCTGCAAAATTTATTGGTAGTCTTCAGACTTCATAATGCCATGCACACGGTCAAGCAGTCCAGTGCCAAAGGCAGCAAAGCAACCCCAAAATATCAGGGAACCTCCGCCATGTTTGACTGTAGGGACCGTGTTCTTTTCTTTGAATGCCTCTTTTTTTCTCCTGTAAACTCTATGTTGATGCCTTTGCCCAAAAAGCTCTACTTTTGTCTCATCTGACCAGAGAACATTCTTCCAAAACGTTTTAGGCTTTTTCAGGTAAGTTTTGGCAAACTCCAGCCTGGCTTTTTTATGTCTCGGGGTAAGAAGTGGGGTCTTCCTGGGTTTCCTACCATACAGTCCCTTTTCATTCAGACGCCGACGGATAGTAAGGGTTGACACTGTTGTACCCTCGGACTGCAGGGCAGCTTGAACTTGTTTGGATGTTAGTCGAGGTTCTTTATCCAACATCCGCACAATCTTGCGTTGAAATCTCTTGTCAAATTTTCTTTTTCGTTCACATCTAGGGAGGTTAGCCACAGTGCCATGGGCTTTAAACTTCTTGATGACACTGCGCACTGTAGACACAGGAACATTCAGGTCTTTGGAGATGGACTTTTGTAGCCTTGAGATTGCTCATGCTTCCTCACAATTTGTTTTCTCAAGTCCTCAGACAGTTCTTTGGTCTTCTTTCTTTTCTCCATGCTCAATGTGGTACACACAAGGACACAGGACAGAGGTTGAGTCAACTTTAATCCATGTTAACTGGCTGCAAGTGTGATTTAGTTATTGCCAACACCTGTTAGGTGCCACAGGTAAGTTACAGGTGCTGTTAATTACACAAATTAGAGAAGCATCACATGATTTTTCGAACAGTGCCAATACTTTTGTCCACCCCCTTTTTTAGGTTTGGTGTGGAATTATATCCAAATTTGGCTTTAGAACAATTCTTTTTGTGTTTTTTTCATTTAAGACAAATTAAATGAAGATAATAATACCAAAGAATTTGTGTTTGCGATCATTTTCAGGAAGAAACTGAGTATTATCTGACAGAATTGCAGGGGTGTGAATACTTTTGGCCATGACTGTACATACACACACACACACAGTACAGTATATATTTTTCCATCTCAGTTTGCTGACACTATAATTCTTTCAAGGTTTCTCTATAGATAAGCAACATGATATCCACAGTGTTACATATTATAATTTATGACATCTAAATAAATTTTAGCCACAAAAAGAAAACAGTAAAGGCTTCACAGGCATGTACAAGAAAATGGTTGTGTAGAGAGCAAGGGTGCTTGCATGTCAATTTGCATTTTGCTCATTACGTAAACATGCACAATACTATCAGGGCCGGTTTTAAGAAAAGTGGGGCCCTAGGCAAAAGTTTAAAATGGGGCCCCAAATACTAACATATTGCACATCACACAGAAACATTTTGGTTGTAGCTACATGTGCTGATTTTAGGCCACTAAACGAGTGTGATCAACTATATTGAAGTCATTTGCCACTTGTTTTTTCTCGGCCTCTCTACAACGGCTGAGGAATAATGATGGGGACAGAATGATCACTAGTCGATCAGTCTGTCCCCATACAGTATAATCTTAGCAGCATATCTGCAGTTTTCACTGGGCGATGTGCTGATGAGAACAATGATTTTTGTTCTGGCATAACCAATCCAATTACTTGATGAATATCCTGCATTTTGCACTCCCTCTAGTCCTCCATAAAGTATAATACACCCCTGTAGTCCTTCATATAGTATAATACACCTGCGTAGTCCTCCATATAGTATAATATACTTCCCTAGTCCTCCATATAGTAGAATACACTCACCATAGTCCTCCAGATAGTATAATAGGCTCCCCATAGTCCTCCATATAGTATAATGTACTCCATGGAGTATAATGCAGCCCCCCCATAGAATATAATGCAGTCACCCATAAAATATAATGCAGTCCTACAGTATTATGTCCACCACGTACTCACTCGCTCACTGGTATATACCACATTCATGGGCGTGGAGAGCAGTGAATATTCATTCCCTTTAGTTGCGGTCACATGTGATTGCCCAGCAGCAGGAAGCCTGCAGCTGCGGCTACTGTGCCAGCTATTAAAGTGAAATGAGTATTCACTGCTCTCCGCTCCTATAGTCCCACCCATCTCTGGGCACCGGCTGCAGTGCATAGCGGAGGGAGGGACTATGGGCATGAGGGGCAGTGAATATGAATTTCTCTTTAACAGTGGGCACAGGCTTTAGCCACAGTAGCCGGCTCTTGCCTCCAGTCACCCGCTGCTCCTGCTTCACTGGCACCGGGCAGGCCCCCCTGACTCATGGGCCCCATAGCAGCTGCATGGTGTCCCGCTATTAGCAACACGCCTCTGGCTGGGGGCAGGGGTGGACACTAATAGCTTGGGGCCCCTGTTCAAGAAATGTGTCTGATTGCAATCTGGCAATGGAACCCTGGAGTATCGGGCTCTGAGAATCAAGTCAGATTGCCCTCATTATTACTGCCCCATTCATATATATATGTACACACTGTGTGTTTTAAATAAATATATATATTCATTAGCATTCGGTTCTGCTGGTTCCAGCGCAGTTAAACTTGCAGTCAAGTGACAACTAGTGACCACTATGTCAGTGAATAGAACACTACAGACATGGCTGGCACTCTAGTTGGCACATGACAGCAAGTGTGCAAAGGGCCTCCTCGTGGTTATGTGATATTACATAACCACGATATGTCTGGTATCTGCTCTACATATACCATACATACATACACATATATCATACATATACTGTACATATACACCGTACATACATACACCGCACATACACACAGATACACCTACAAATACAGTATATGCAAACACATATACCATACACACAGATACACATACATATACCGTCATACATACACATACTGTACATACACACATGCATATACCTTACATTCACACATACAGTATACCATACATACACACAGATACACATACATATACCGTAAATACATGCATATACATATACCTTACGTGCATACACACACATATACCGTACATACATACAGATACACATACACGTACAGTACATACACACATACCGTACATAGATACATACAGTTATATACACATACCGTACATACATATATCATACATACACACAAATACACATACATATACCGTACATAGACATACTGTACATATACCATAGTTGCATACACACATACCCTACATACAGATACACATACACTTATCATACATACACACACATACCGTACATACATACACCATACATACACACAGATACATATACATATACAGTACATACATACATATACCATACATGCATACACACATACCATACATACATACAGATACACATACACGTACCGTGCATACACATAGCATACATACACATACCATACATACCCACACATACCGTACATACACGCATACAGTTATATACACATATAGTATATACAAACCATACACACATATGCATACACATAGACTGTATGTACATGCACATAAACATACATATATACTTACAAATTTATTGAATATACACAGATACGGTACATACATACACACTTAGACATACAGATATACATACCCAGTACATGCATACACACACAGCCGCACAAACATACCATACACACACACATAAACCATACATACATACACAGATACACACACAGATAGAAACACACAGATATACACACATACTGTACATGCACAGATGCACGCATACTTGCAGCATGGTGGCGCAGTAGTTAGCACAGCAGCCTTGCAGCGCTGGAGTCGTGGGTTCAAACCCCACAAAGGACATCATCTGCAAAGAGTTTGTATGTTCTCTCCGTGTTTGCGTGGGTTTCCTCCGGGTTCTCCGGTTTCCTCCCACATTCCAAAGACATACTGATAGGGAATTTAGATTGTGAGCCCCAACGGGGACAGTGATGATAATGTGTGCAAACTGTAAAGCGCTGCGGAATATGTTAGCGCTATATAAAAATAAAGATTATTATTATTATAGTTACATACATATACAAGCACATACATACACATAATAATCTGTGATATCAGGTGGTCAGATGAGCCCTGGAGGAGGTTGGCCACATAGATCAGCTGGAGAGGTCTGCAGAACCCACTGTGGGGGATGGGGACACAGAGCAGATAGGACTGATATCAGCCCCTTGGTGAGGCCGCGCTGTCCCATGCAGTGAGCACCTCCACATCTCTTAACAGTGAGGAGATGCTGCAGCCTGCTCCAAGAAGAACAGTGGAGGAAGCAGAAGACACAATGTAAGTCCTGCTCTTCCTCCACTGCTGTCCCTGTGTGCTGTGTGGCCCGGGGCCCCTGACTGTAGGTAAATACTCACAATTCACACATGCCATGCAGGAGGACAGACGACAGCCAGTGAGCACTCTCATCAGTCTGGTGAGGAAAGCGTTCATTGGCCAGCATCTCTCCCTGCATGACATGCCCCCTTTTTGAGCTCCTGCACTTCGCACCCTGCTCTCTCCCTGGCACTGGGTGTTCCATAATTACAGGAGGGTGTGAGAGGGGCCCGATCCTGCATGATAGTGGGCCTGCCTGCAGGGGATCCCCTCCAACTCTGGGCCCCAGAGCAGTGCCATCAGCAGTAAGTCTGCCCCTGGCTGGGGGCCCCTAGGGCAGGGGGTGTCCCTAATGCTGGCCCTGAGTACTATAGACTTTGAGAATCAGCTGCCACCAAGGTTTGTAAGTAAATGTCATAACTTTTCTACTAGAGCTATGCACTTCTGGTAATCCACCATACTATAATGGCATAGTGATGGCATAAGCACAAATGTTTTGAGCCATTAATTGCAGCTGCTGGCTGTTTTGCACGGACAACACCTTTCTCTATAGTCTCGGAATAATCATTTAAACTATTAGTTTCTGCAGTTACCATTAGTCACAGCATCTAAGTGGTTATACAAGGGAGGGGGTTCAGTAGAATTGAAAAAAAATAGAGTTTGACTAATTTATTCAAGTGGAATAAAATTCTACTCAAATTTTAATGCAGCTTTTTTGTAATCTGCTACTCACAAATCCAGCAACATGGAAGCCAGCTGGCTAAAACTTAGAGGGCAGGCAAAATTCTTTAAAAAATGAAAAACAAATCAATCCTAATACTAACTTCATCTAACACCTTACTGTGTCTTCTTATTGCTACTATTCGTTAAAACTTTTGACCTTTTCATCCTAGGCTGGGACTTTGTGATGCAGCAATGTTTGCAATGCACACTCTGGGCTAGGACTTCCTGCCACCACTAGGCCCAGGACTTCCTGACCTTTGTCACATCATGAAGTTCTGGCTTTGCGTGAAGATGCTGAGGGTTACTCCATGGCAGTAAGGAAATTAACTGAGGATCTTATGGGGTTAATGACCAGTAGAGGTGAGTGGCAAGTATTAGTTGTTTATATTTGTTCTACATCTTATGCTCTGAATTTTTTCCAACTCATGGAGAAAAAAATTGCTGCATGTTGAATTCCTGATAAAATTCAGCAAATTTGGCAAATTCAAATTTACTCAAATCCTCTCATCCCTACTAGAAAAACTAGTAGGAATGCACAGTGAATCAGTGACTAGCACTGTTGTTTTGCAGCACTGGGGTCTTGGGTTCAAATCCCACAAAGAACAACATCAGCAAGACGTCTGTATGTTCTCCTCTTGTTTGCGTGACACAATCCTGGGTACTCCAGTTTCCTCCCACACTCAAAAGACATGCTGATAGGAAATTAAGATTTTGAGCCCCATTAGTAAAAGTGATGGTAATGTATATGATAACACCACATAAGCAATGCAAAAAAAAAACACTACCCTTCTCTACAAAATAACCTGCCACCAGCAACAGTAAATACTATCTAAAATGTTTCTAATCAAAGCTACGTGGTATGTACATGAAGAGGTGTGCTCATACCTGTCTTATTGACTCTGAATAGCTTTGCACTTAAATCTACAGAATGTCACATTTCTCATATATAAGAACACATTTAGATACAGTTATATCAAATATATTACAAGGTTTTCTGATACAGACAATAATAATAATTGTATTTATATAGCGCCAACATATTCCACAGCGCTTTAAGACAATCATCATTCATAGGTCCTATTAGAGCAAATACATGTCATAAATGCCCCCAGGTTACGAACCCCTCTTTAAACTAGAACTGAAAGGGATTTTGGGCCCTGTTGAACTTTAGGCCCCTTTAAGGCTGTGTGCACACGTTGCTGATTTTTTGCGTTTTTTTTTTCGTTTTTTCCGATAAAAACGCTATAAAACCGCAAAAAAAAACAGCATACAATATGCATCCCATCATTTAGAATGAATTCCGCATGTTTTGTGCACATGATGCATTTTTTTCCGTGAAAAAAAACGCATCACGGTAAGAAACGCAGCATGTTCATTAATTTTGCGTTTTTTTGGCGGATTTCCCACTATAAAATGCATTGGGAAATGTCCGGAAAAAAACGCATCAAAACCGCATCAAAAACACACCAAAAACGCGCAAAAAACGCATGCTGATTTCTTGCAGAAAATTTCAAGTTTTTCTCAGGAATTTTCTGCAAGAATTCCTGAACGTGTGCACACAGCCTTATGCTTCAATTTGGAAGATTTGGGAAAAAAGGCTTGAGTTTTTGGTTGAAGCCTCAGAAAGTAAATCTGAATGCAATAATAGTGCAATTCTAAATATAAATTGTGGAGCTCATAATTACTGGAAGTAGCAAACTTAGAAGACTTCGCCAATTTGGTTGTCATGGATTTGCATATGCATAAGGGATGGTTTTCATGTTTTTTTGGCCGGCGTCACACTGGCGAGTTTTACGGACGTAAGAGCGCAGAAACTACGTCCGTAAAACTCGCATTACATACGGCACAATTATTCTCAATGGGGCTGCTCCTATTAGCCGTATATTACGGTTCAGTATTATACGGCTTTCTACGGCCGTACAAAATCGCAGCATGCTGCGTTTGTCAGCGTATTGCGCTAATAATACGCCAATGAAAGTCTATGGGGGCGAGAAAAATACGGATTCCACACGGACCTGCAGTGTGACTTGCGAGAAATACGCAGCGGTGTTAGTGAAAAGTCGGTAATTCAATTGCCGGCTTTTTCCTTCTCCTTCACAAACCCGACATGATATGAGACATGATTACATACAGTAAACCATCTCATATCCCCTTTTTTTTGCATATTCCACACTACTAATGTTAGTAGTGTGCATGTGCAAAATTTGGGCACTGTAGCTGCTAAAATAAAGGGTTAAATGGCGGAAAAAATTGGCGTGGGCTCCCGCGCAATTTTCTCCGCCAGAGTGGTAAAGCCAGTGACTGAGGGCAGATATTAATAGCCAGGAGAGGGTCCATGGTTATTGGCCCCCCCGTGGCTAAAAACATCTGCCCCCAGCCACCCCAGAAAAGGCACATCTGGAAGATGCGCCTATTCTGGCACTTGGCCACTCTCTTCCCACTCCCTGTAGCGGTGGGATATGGGGTAATGAAGGGTTAATATCACCTTGCTATTGGAAGGTGACATTAAGCCAGATTAATAATGGAGAGGCGTCAATTATGACACCTATCCATTATTAATCCAATTGTAGGAAAGGGTTAAAAAAACACACACACACATGATTAAAAAGGATTTTAATGAAATAAACACAGCGGTTGTTGTAATAATTTATTGTTCTCGCAATCCATTTGCAAACCCTCGCTTGGCAAAATAATAAACGCACAATATACATACCTTCTGATGTCAGATCACGTCCCACGATGTAATCCATCTGAAGGGGTTAACTAATATTACAGGCAGGAGCCCTGCTAAATGCAGCTGTGCTCCGTGCCTGTAATCCCCCGGCGAATGAATGAAATGTAGGTCAATGACCTACATTTCCTTCAGTCGCGGTGATGCGCCCCCTGGTGGATGTCCTCATATGACCTGGAGCGTGGGAAAAAGTTCCCAGGCTGCAGTTCATGAGAACATCCACCAGAGGGCGCCTCACCGCGACTCAATGTAAGTACAGATCACTGCTTTCCTTTCAGCACCCGGGGATTACAGGTACGAGCGAGTGGTTTATCGCAGCTGTGCCTGTAATATTAGTTAACCCCTTCAGATGGATTACTTCGTGGGACGTGATCTGACATCAGAAGGTATGTATCTTGTGCGTTTATTATTTTGCCAAGCGAGGGCCTGGAAATGGATTGCGAGAGCAATAAATTATTACAACAACCGCTGTGTTTATTTCATTAAAATCCTTTTTAATCATGTGTGTGTGTGTTTTTTAACCCTTTCCAACAATTGGATTAATAATGGATAGGTGTCATAATTGACGCCTCTCCATTATTAATCTGGCTTAATGTCACCTTCCAATAGCAAGGTGGCATTAACCCTTCATTACCCCATATCCCACCGCTACAGGGAGTGGGAAGAGAGTGGCCAAGTGCCAGAATAGGCGCATCTTCCAGATGTGCCTTTTCTGGGGTGGCTGGGGGCAGATGTTTTTAGCCATGGGGGGGCCAATAACCATGGACCCTCTCCTGGCTATTAATATCTGCCCTCAGTCACTGGCTTTACCATTCTGGCGGAGAAAATTGCGCGGGAGCCCACGCCAATTTTTTCCGCCATTTAACCCTTTATTTCAGCAGCTACAGCGCTGAAATTTTGCACATACACACTACTAACGTTAGTAGTGTGGAATATGCAAAAAAAAAGGGGATATGAGATGGTTTACTGTATGTAATCATGTCTCATATCCTGTCGGGTTTGTGCAGGAGAAATGAAAAGCCGGCAATTGAATTACCGGCTTTTCACAGATATCGCGCTGAATGAAATCTAAATACAGAATATATATATATGTGTCTCAATGACATATATATATATACTGTATATATGTTTTAATGAACATTTGAGCACATAAATCCATTAGATGTCGGTTTTGCAAGCCTGCGCGAAAATCTCGCAGTACGGATGCCATACGGATTACATACGGAGGATGCCATGCGCAAAATACGCTGACACACCCTGCCTACGGATCACTATTTTGGGAACATTTCACCATATTTCGGCCGTATTACGGCCGTAAAATACGGACCGTATTGTCTTACGCCGAGTGTGACGCCGGCCTCTCTGTGTAGAAAACTTCAGGAAGAAAAAGTTATTGCTGTGATAATGACTTTATTGCTGCCCTGGAATCTACAGTCTGCCTAGACCTTGAGCTTACAAAGCCAGACCTTGATATATCTTTCATCTAATGCAAATTTTTAAACAATGGTGCTATTGAAATGCTAAGAGATAAAGCTTTATATTTTATTGAACAATTAAGATTAAATAGCAGTCAACTACAGAATGATAAACATTTTTCATTAAAAAAAAAATATATATAAAGAAATATCCAGCTATTTTTCTTTATTTTTTCTTTCTATTTATTATAAAGAAAAAATACCCGTTGGTACAGTACTAAGATACAATATATGTATTCATTATATATTTACAAATGCTATTTTATACTTTACTATTACATTTTATTTTTTCCCGATTGTGACATTACTTCCACTGAACCAATGGAAATTCTAAGTGGAGTTACTAAAGAGTGACTAAGCCTGTCTAATTTTTTGTTCAGAATTTGAGTGTTCTTTTATTTGTAAAACGGTGGGAATAAGGGTCCTGAGACTAACCAATTCCTCAAAAATCCTTTACAGCTACCGATTCAATAGAAAGCATACACTCAATATATCTTGCTTTTCAGACCACATGGGATAGACCTTACCTTTTGTGCCTGCTGTGGCAGCAGCAGAGCACTTCTGAGCTGAGCACATCCTTTCAATTGCAAACGTAGCCTATTTTTCATACAGTAAGTTTTGTTTGTATGCATGATTGAAGGGGGAAAACACTAATCATGAAAGGCACTTGAATGTGTATGTATGCATGTATATCTATAATAAATATAGCTACAGATAGCTATGCAGATTTAGTCACTCATCAATGTTGTTTTTTCTGGCAATGCATCTGTCTATTCCTATCTCTGTGTAAAGAAAACTTTCCATTGTGTACTAACTCATGAAGACCATAACAGGTTTTTGAATACAATATCAAATTCAAGACTGGCAGATATGTGGTTTTATATTAT
Source organism: Ranitomeya variabilis (assembly GCF_051348905.1). Classification (NCBI taxonomy): domain Eukaryota; kingdom Metazoa; phylum Chordata; class Amphibia; order Anura; family Dendrobatidae; genus Ranitomeya; species Ranitomeya variabilis. The sequence goes on from NC_135233.1 coordinate 900,745,282, forward strand.
TATATAAAACACTTTAGAAAGGCAAAATACACTGCTCAAAAAAATAAAGCGAACACTTAAACAACAGAATATAACTCCAAGTAAATCAAACTTCTGTGAAATCAAACTGTCCACTTAGAAAGCAACATTGTCTGACTATCAATTTCACATGCTGTTGTGCAAATGGAATAGACAACAGATGGAAATTATTGGCAATTATCAAGACACACTCAATAAAGGAGTGGTTCTGCAGGTGGGAACCACAGACCACGTCTCCGTGCCAAAGCTTTCTGGCTGATGTTTTGGTCACTTTTGAATGTTGGCTGTGCTTTCACACTCGTGGTAGCATGAGACGGACTCTACAACCCACACAAGTGGCTCAGGTAGTGCAGCTCATCCAGGATGGCACATCAATGTGAGCTGTGGCAAGAAGGTTTGCTGTGTCTGTCAGCGTAGTGTCCAGAGGCTGGAGGTGCTACCAGGAGACAGGCCTGTACACAAGGAGATGTGGAGGGGGCCGTATAAGGGAAACAACCCAGCAGCAGGACCGCTACCTCAGCCTTTGTGCAAGGAGGAACAGGTGGAGCTCCGTTAGAAACCGACTCCATGAGGATGGTCTGAGTGCCCAATGTCCATAGTTAGGGGTTGTGCTCACAGCCCAACACCATGCAGGATGCTTGGCATTTGCCACAGAGCACCAGGATTGGCAAATTCGCCACTGGTGCCCTGTGCTCTTCACAGATGAAAGCAGGTTCACACTGAGCACAGATGTGATAGAGCCTGGAGACACCATGGAGAGTGATCTGGTGCCTGCAACATCCTTCAACATGACTGGCTTGGCAGTGCATCAGTAATGGTGTGTTTGGCATTTCTTTGGAGGGCCGCACAGCTCTCCATGTGCTTGCCAGAGGTAGACTGACTGCCATTAGATACTGAGATGAGATCCTCAGTCCCTTTGTGAGACCATATGCTGGTTCAGTTGGCCATGGGTTCCTCGTAATGTAGGACAATGCCAGACCTCATGTGGCTGGAGTGTGTCAGCAGTTCCTGCAAGATGAAGGCATTGAAGCTATGGACTGGCCCGCCCATTCCCCAGACCTGAATCCGATTGAACACATCTAGGACATCATGTCTCGCACCATCCACCATCATCATGTTGCACCACAGACTGTCCAGGAGTTGGTGGATGCTTTAGTCCAGGTATGGGAGGAGATCCCTCAGGAGACCATCTGCTGCCTCATCAGGACCATGCCGCAAAATTGTAGGGAGGTCATACAGGCACGTGGAGGCCACACACTACTGAGCATCATTTCCTTGTCTTGAGGCATTTCCACTGAAGTTGTATCAGCCTGTAATTTAATTTTTCACTTTGATTTTGAGCATCATTCCAAATCCAGACCTCCATGGGATATTATTTTTGATTTACATTGATCAATTTTATGTTTTATTGTTTTCAACACATTCCACTATTTAATGAATAAATATTTGCAACTGGAATATTCCATTCAGAGATATCTAGGATGTGTTATTTGAGTGTTCTCTTTATTTTTTGAGCAGTGTATATATATTAGGAGCCCATCATGCCACCATGGCATAAGCATCAACCACATTGTATGCCAGACTAAGGCATCATTTATGGACATTTTAAATTACTTGCTTATTAAATGCCACTTTACAGACATCAGCATCGTTGTCCTTAATGGGGCTTGCAATCTATATTCCAAATCAGTATGTCTTCGAAATGTGAGATGAAACTGGAGAACCAGGAAAAAACCCACTCAAATACGGGAAGAGCATACAAACTCCTTGCAGATGTTGTCCTTTGTAGGATTTGAACCCAGTACCCCAGTGCTGGAAAGCAACAGTGTGAACCACTGGGCCACTCTTCTGCTTAATAAATGCAGCAGAGCAGAGAGTGTGTATGTTTACAAACTGCTGTACCATTATATGGTGGTAACATAATGCACTGTATTATGAAGGTATTAATTTCTAGCAAGAATCCTCTTGAGGAGAATAAATCATAGTTATCAACATTAACTCAGGAAGGAAGGAATGTCAAGAAACCCCATCAAAAATTCATCTTTAAATGTGATTTTGCCAAGCCCCTCTATGTATGCTGATCTATTCACAAGACTGTCTTGCCAAAATTGTCCAAAGACATTTTTATTATGAAAGGGATTGGAAATCTAGTGAGGAATATGTGGTAAAATTCAGAAAAAAAAATTGCTATCAAAAACAAATAAGATTCAAAGACAAAGATGGAATCACCAGCGACACACTGACCAATGCGTTTTGGCTAAGGCGTTGGTCAGTGTGCCGCTGGTGATTCCATCTTTGTCTTTAAATTTTATTCATTTTTGATAATAAGTAGTGTTGAGCATTCTGATACCGCAAGTATCGGGTATCGGCCGATACTTGCGGGTATCGGAATTCCGATACCGAGATCCGATACTTTTGTGGTATCGGGAATCGGTATCGGGATTAATATCAATGTGTAAAAGAAAGAATTAAAATAAAAAATAGGGATATACTCACCTCTCCGACGCAGCCTGGACTTTACCACCGTAACTGGGAGTTGTTGTACCTAAAAATGCGCGCTTGAAGGGCCTTAGATGATGTCACGGTGCTCTGATTGGTCCGTAGCGGTCGCGTGACCGCTACACGACCAATCACAAAGCAGTGACGTCACCTAAGGTCTTTCAAGCGCTTGAAAGACCTTAGGTGACGTCACTGCTTTGTGATTGGTCGTGTAGCGGTCACGCGACTGCTACGGACCAATCAGAGCGCCGTGACATCATCTAAGGCCCTTCAAGCGCTCATTCTTAGGTACAACGGCTCCCGGTTACGGCGGTAAAGTCCAGGCTGCGTCGGAAAGGTGAGTATATCCCTATTTTTTATTTTAATTCTTTCTTTTACACATTGATATGGATCCCAGGGCCTGAAGGAGAGTTTCCTCTCCTTCAGACCCTGGGAACCATACAGGATACCGTCCGATACTTGAGTTCCATTGACTTGTATTGGTATTGGGTATCGGATTAGATCCGATACTTTGCCGGTATCGGACGATACTTTCCGATACCGATACTTTCAAGTATCGGACGGTATCGCTCAACACTAATAATAAGTTTTTTCAGAATTTTACCACATATGCCTCACTGGATTTCCAATCCCATTCATATTGAATACTGAAGATTTTGCCTTGCTTCAGGTCATCTGCGCAAGACCTCTCATCTTTATTCCTACAACGTGGTGAGCTGACTTTTTTTCCTTATTTTTTCATAGATTTATTTTCGAGCCATCCAACTATGACACTGTACAACCTTGTAATTAGGTCACGTGTATGGGACTGGTGGGTGTTCATGCATGCAGAATAAGGGCTCATTCACATATAATTTTTGCATGCGAGTGCTATCTGATTTTCACAGATGGCACTCGTCCTTGTGATAGTATATAGGGCTATTCACATGTCCATTTTTTTCCTCAGACACAGCAGTCCGCAGAATCGGAAACATGTCCGATTTTCATCCGAGGGTCGGATCAAAATCAACAATGCAAGTCAATAGGTCAATAGGATGACATCTGAGCAGAGTCAGATTTTCACAGGCTGTCAGAATGGTGGAGATGCAAAAAAAAGGTTTGAAAATTTCTCCACATATGAGAAAATTGGATGACACTCGTATCACACTCTGATCAAACTCTGATCTCGTATGTGAAAAAATCCAGTTGTCTGAATGAGCACTGAGACTAAGTCTCTAACAGCCTGGAAACCAACACAGAACATTTATTCACACATTTGATCTCATATTGTACAGCATCTCAGAAAACCAAGCGTACATGGCAAAAATATACTTAGAGGTTATGGAATATAAATCAGCTTGACACAATGAAGTGCTAACTTTCTTTTTAGAGCACAAGAGATGTCAAAAAAAGCAAAAAGAATCTGTACTCAAATAGAATGTAAAGAGCTGTATATCAGATATCCATATTTATCAACAGACAAATTACACACTCAAAATACATGAATCATCCGGGGAATATCTTTCCAAAAATGTGATTAATCTCATACAACATCACTTTTAATACATGTTCGCTTACTTTTCTATACTGTGCAGACATGAATATGCACCTGGCCAGTACTGATATCAATGTCTTGATTGTTATGTATGCATTATTTAGGTTCCAGCTGTCAGATTTCAGTTAAATTGATGCATCCTTTAGATTGTTTATCCAACGTCTCATGCGGTTTATTTGCAGTATAGATTTTCCATTTGCCTAATTTATGCCTATTTTGACAAATAAATTGCTATATTTTATTTAACCCTATTTCCCGAAAACATGTGTACTAGGCCATGCATGAATTGCAGGCATTTATGAATTATGATTTACATAAAACATCTCAACACAATGCTATCTCTTTTCAAATAAACAGCTGCTGCAGGCAAATCAGTCCAAGCTGACAATGGTGATGTGTGCATTAGATGGAAAGCCCAGATGTTGCTCAAGATGGTACCACGTCTCTCGTCATTGACTGCCGTCCCTCTCAAAAGTATCACTATGCAGGCAGACAGTACATGATCTTTTAAAAAGGAGTAAAACAAACCACATATATCTTAACTCAGTGATGGGCAACCTTTTGAGCTCGGTGTGTCAAAATTCGCCAAAAAACCGAGCATAACTTGGGTGGTGTGTCACCTTGATAAAAAAACATAATTTTGCGACATGTATAGTTTAAATAACAAATATGTATAATTAGAATTAACTTACCTGCTTAGTGACTTCTTTGTTCATCTGTCAGTTGGTTTCTTTTGTTGGTCTTGCTATTATTTAACTTGTGTGGGGTGCCGTGAACTAAGATAAGTGAGGGGGAGGGGGAATTCTTCCAGTGATGGCGAACCTGTGGCACTCCAGCTGTTGCAAAACTACAATTCCCATCATGTCTTTACAGCCAAAGCCTTTGCTTTGAATGGCCAGCCATGATGGGAATTGTAGTTTTGCAACAGCTGGACTGCCACAGGTTCGCCATCACTGATGCCTCCCTCTCACTTATCTCAGTAATGGCCAATGACACCCCACAGTTCACTGGATGATGGTTGCTGTAGTAGTCACAGGGCCTGAGTCCAGACAGCAATCACAGGGCCTGAGTCCAGACAGCAATCACAGGGCCTGAGTCCAGACAGCTATCACAGGGCCTGAGTCCAGACAGCAATCACAGGGCCTGAGTCCAGACAGCAATCACAGGGCCTGAGTCCAGACAGCAATCACAGGGCCTGAGTCCAGACAGCAATCACAGGGCCTGAGTCCAGACAGCAATCACAGGGCCTGAATCCAGACAGCAATCACAGGGCCTGAGTCCAGACAGCAATCACAGGGCCTGAGTCCAGACAGGTATCACAGGGCCTGAGTCCAGACAGGTATCACAGGGCCTGAGTCCAGACAGCTATCACAGGGCCTGAGTCCAGACAGCTATCACAGGGCCTGAGTCCAGACAGCTATCACAGGGCCTGAGTCCAGACAGCTATCACAGGGCCTGAGTCCAGACAGCTATCACAGGGCCTGAGTCCAGACAGCTATCACAGGGCCTCCAGACAGCTATCTCCTCAGGCCTCAGAAGTGCAGCCTGGGACTTCTGGTCGGCGCAGCAGGGAGCAGCGCAATGTCGCCCAAACAACACAGATCCGACGCAGAGGCCTGGGACTTCCGGGAGCTGCGCCTGGCCTACCGGAAGTCCCAGGCCTAGACGCTCTGCACCGGAGCTCTGTTGTTTGGACCCACAGACCCTCCTGCATGGCATCCGATCCGATAAAAAATCGGATCGGATGCCATTGTTTAGTATTCCGATACCGCAAGTATCGGGTATCGGCCGATATTTGCTGTATCGGAATTCCGATACCGAGATCCGATACTTTTGTGGTATCGGGTATCGGTATCGAAACAACATTAATGTGTGTAAAATAAAGAATTAAAATAAAAAATATTGCTATACTCACCTGTCCGACGCAGCCTGGACGTCCGCGAGGGAACCGGCAGCGTTGTTTGCTTAAAAATCGCGGTTTTCCTTCCTTACTTGAAGTCCCGGCTTGTGATTGGTTGCGTGCCGCCCATGTGACCGAGACGCGACCAATCACAGCAAGCCGTGACGTAATTTTAGGTCCTTCAGGATTTTAAAATTACGTTCCGGCGTTGTGATTGGTTGCGTGCGGTCACATGGGCGACGCAACCAATCACAACGCCGGAACGTAATTTTAAAATCCTGAAGGACCTAAAATTACGTCACGGCTTGCTGTGATTGGTCGCGTCTCGGTCACATGGGCGGCACGCAACCAATCACAAGCCGGGACTTCAAGGAAGGAAGGAAAACCGCGATTTTTAAGCAAACAACGCTGCCGGTTCCCTCGCGGACGTCCAGGCTGCGTCGGACAGGTGCGTATAGCAATATTTTTTATTTTAATTCTTTATTTTACATATTAATATGGTTCCCAGGGCCTGAAGGAGAGTTTCCTCTCCTTCAGACCCTGGGAAAGAAGCAATTTCTATGGGGCCGCGGCCGGCGGCCGGCGTGTCACTGAAAATGACTACGCGTGTCAGCACTGACACGCGTGTCATAGGTTCGCCATCACTGTCTTAACTAGAGATGAGCGAATTCATTAAAAATGATGTAATTTTGCCTTGAATTTTACAAAAAAAATTGGAATCTCCAAAATCCAAATGGTTTAAAATTTTCTTCATATGAATTCAGCAAAATGGTGGGCAACTAGCTGCCATTATGCAGAATCATAGGGTATAAAATAAAAATGATCCTTTACCTTGCTTTGTCTCTTTCCTTACTGTTGCAGCTCATGATCTGGTCATCTATGCAGCCCAGCCCTTGTTTTTTGCATACCTCTATCCTTCTCATAGTCTTCTTCATCCTGCTCCTGGACATTTTGGTGCACAGTAGGCCCCTGACATGACATAATAGATTATTCTGTGAAGTCAATATGTGCGCCTCCCAAAGCGCTGACTAGACATTGTATCAGTCAGAGGACCACTCATCATCAGAAGTCGTACTGCTGAGCAAAGAAGGCTGAAAAGACTGTGGCAAGGCAGAAGGTGGAAAAAGGAGGCCAGGTGGTTTGGAGGCCACGATGGCTAGCTGTGACAAGACAGTGGTAGGACAGGCGAGTATTTTTATTCATTTTTTTTCTCACCCACTATGTTTAATGCTCTAAAGACATGATAGCGTAATTAGGAGCATTCAATTTGTATTAAATAACTTTGCATTGAATAATGCGGTTTATACCATTTTTGGGATGAGGCACAGTGACGTTTTTTAATAAGTCCCCTTAGAAAACCTGAACCCCTAAATTGCTTGGATGTCTATGTAATACACTAATATCCTATGAAACCTAGCTACTAGTTTAGCTTCATATGTCTACAGAAATGAAAGACATGGGGGCCTTCAATAGGCGCTACTCCAGCTTTGGCAACCCAGTAATGATCATGCTTCCCTGGGGTCAATGTCCGATAGAACAGGAGGTCGGCATGTTTGTTACATTTTAAAAGCTCCTGTCGTGCCTACCAGTGGTATTTAAGAGGTATTTACATGCAATAAACATAAATTTAAGGTATATTTACCCAAAGTAATAAGGAAATATTAATGACATTCTTAGTTGCACAGGAACAGTCCAGAATAAATTGTTTGGTTATTGGTTATTACATCTTAAAATTGTGAAACACAGCATTAAGCTGACATGAAAAAAGACTTTGGATATGTTGGACTGCGCAACAAATTTCAGGGAAGTTCTTGTCCCCTGAGAAAATGTAATTGTATCTTATAGATTTTCATATGCTGAGCATGAATATGTGCACAAAAAGTCTGTATCACGTAAGGTTTTTAACCCCTTCATGACCTGAGCTTTTTTCAATTTTTCGGTTTCATTTTTTGCTCCCCTTCTATCAAGAGTCAGAACTTTTTAAATTTTCTATCAATATGGGAGTGTGAGGGCTTATTTTTTGCAGGACGAGTTGTACTTTTGAACCAAAACATTGGTTTTAGCATATCATGTACTCGAAAATGGTAAAAAAAAATCCAATTGCTGTGTAATTGCCAAAAAAGTGCAACCCTACACTTGTTTTTTGTTTGTTTTTGTTTGGTAGGCTCGCTAAATGCTAAAAATAATAAATTACTGATAGGGGTTTCTTATAAATCTCCAAAAATAATGGAAGCAATGGAGAATATCTTCGTAAAGCAAATAGATGAAGCTGCGACTCAAGGAGAAGTCATTATTATGGGGGACTTCAACTACCCTGAAATAGATGGGGGAGCAGAAACCTGCAGTTCCAGTAAAGGTAATCGGTTTTTGACAACTATGAGAGACAATTACCATTCACAACTGTTTCAGGACCCAACAAGAAGGGGGGCACTGCTAGACCTAATATTAACCAACAGGCCAGACCGCATATCAAATATAAGGGTTGGGGGTCACTTGGGGAATAGTGATCACAAAATAATAAGTTTTCATGTCTCCTTTAATAAGATGTGTAGTAGAGGGGTGACAAGGACACTAAACTTCAGGAGGGCAAATTTCCAACGGATGAGAGAGGATCTTGGTGCAATTAACTGGGACGATATCCTGAGACATAAAAGTACACAAAGAAAATGGGAGACGTTTATTAGCATCCTGGATAGGACCTGTGCACAGTATATACCGTATGGGAATAAACATACTAGAAATAGGAGGAAACCAATATGGCTAAATAAAGCTGTAAGGGGTGCAATAAGTGACAAAAAGAAAGCATTTAGAGAATTAAAGGAAGTAGGTAGTAAGTAGTGTTGAGCGATACCGTCCGGTACTTGAAAGTATCGGTATCGGAAAGTATCGGCCGATACCGGCAAAGTATCGGATCCAATCCGATACCGATACACGATACCAATACAAGTCAATGGGACTCATGTATCGGACGGTATCCCTGATGGTTCCCAGGGTCTGAAGGAGAGGAAACTCTCCTTCAGGCCCTGGGAACCATATTGATGTGTAAAAGAAAGAATTAAAATAAAAAATATTGCTATACTCACCTCTCCGACGCAGCCTGGACCTTACCGAGGGAACCGGCAGCGTTGTTTGTTTAAAATTCGCGCTTTTACTTGGTTACGTGAAGTCCCGGCTTGTGATTGGTCAGGGCGGCCATGTTGCCGGGACGCGGACCAATCACAGCAAGCCGTGACGAAATTACGTCACGGCTTGCTGTGATTGGTCCGCGTCCCGGCAACATGGCCGCCATTAACCAATCACAAGCCGTGACGTCACGGGAGGCTGGACACGCGCGCTTTTTAAAAAGCGCGCGTGTCCAGCCTCCAGTGACATCCCGGCTTATGATTGGTCACGGCGCCATGTTGCCGGGACGCGGACCAATCACAGCAAGCCGTGACGAAATTACGTCACGGCTTCCTGTGATTGGTCCGCGTCCCGGCAACATGGCCGCCATTCACCAATCACAAGCCGTGACGTCACGGGAGGCTGGACACGCGCGCTTTTTAAAATGGGCGCGTGTCCAGCCTCCCGTGACGTCCCAGCTTGTGATTGGTTGCGCCGCGGTCAACCAATCACAAGCCGGGAGGCTGGACACGCGCGCATTTTAAAATTTTAAAATGGGCGCGTGTCCAGCCTCCCGGCTTGTGATTGGTTGATCGCGGCGCAACCAATCACAAGCCGGGACGTCACGGGAGGCTGGACACGCGCCCATTTTAAAATGCGCGCGTGTCCAGCCTCCCGTGACGTCACGGCTTGTGATTGGTTGCGTCTCCCATGTGACTGCGACGCAACCAATCACAAAGCCGGGACGTAATTTTAAAATCCTTAAGGACCTGAAATTACGTCACGGCTTGCTGTGATTGGTTGCGTCGCCCATGTGACTGCGACGCAACCAATCACAACGCCGGAACGTAATCTTAAAATCCTGAAGGACCTGAAATTACGTCACGGCTTGCTGTGATTGGTTGCGTCCCGGTCACATGGGCGGCACGCAACCAATCACAAGCCGGGACTCACGTAAAGGAAAGAAAAGCGCGAATTTTAAACAAAGAACGCTGCCGCTTCCCTCGGTAAGGTGCAGGCTGCGTCGGAGAGGTGAGTATAGCAATATTTTTTATTTTAATTCTCTCTTTTACACATTTTTACATTAATGTTGTTTCGATACCGATACCCGATATCACAAAAATATCGGATCTCGGTATCGGAATTCCGATACAGCAAGTATCGGCCGATACCCGATACTTGCAGTATCGGAATGCTCAACACTAGTAGTAAGGAGGCATTAAATAAATACAAAAAATTAAATAAATTCTGTAAAAAGCAAATCAAGGCAGCAAAGATTGAGACAGAGAGACTCATTGCTAGAGAGAGCAAAAATAACCCCAAAATATTCTTTAACTACATAAATAGTAAGAAACTAAAAAATGATAGTGTTGGCCCCCTTAAAAATAGTCTGGGTGAAATGGTGGATGAGGATGAGGAAAAAGCCAATATGCTAAATGACTTTTTTTCATCAGTATTTACAAAAGAAAATCCCATGGCAGCCAATATGACTAGTTATAAAAATTCCCAATTAAATGTTACCTGCTTAACCCAGCAGGAAGTACGGCGGCGTCTAAAAATCACAAAAATTGACAAATCTCCGGGCCCGGATGGGATACACCCCCGAGTACTGCAGGAATTAAGTACAGTCATTGATAGACCATTATTTTTAATCTTTAAAGAGTCCATAATAACAGTGTCTGTACCACAGGACTGGCGTATAGCAAATGTGGTGCCAATATTCAAAAAGGGGACAAAAACTGAACTCAGTAATTATAGGCCAGTAAGCTTAACCCCTACTGTGGGTAAAATCCTGGAGGGCATTCTAAGGGATGCTATACTGGAGAATCTGAAGAGGAATAACCTCATGACCCAGTATCAGCACGGGTTTACTAGGGACTAGTGTTGAGCATTCCGATACCGCAAGTATCGGGTATCGGCCGATATTTGCTGTATCGGAATTCCGATACCGAGATCCGATACTTTTGTGGTATCGGGAATCAGAAGTTCCCAGTGTATGGTTCCCAGGGTCTGAAGGAGAGGAAACTCTCCTTCAGGCCCTGGGATCCATATCCATGTAAAAAATAAAGAATTAAAATAAAAAATAGGGATATACTCACCCTCGGACGCGCCCTGGTGGTAACCGGCAGCCTTCTTTGCTTAAAATGAGCGCGTTCAGCACCTTCCATGACATCACGGCTTCTGATTGGTCGCGTGCCGCTCATGTGACCGCCACGCGACCAATCACAAGCCGCGACGTCATCCCTCAGGTCCTAAATTCCCTTCTAGGAATTTAGGACCTGAGGGATGACGTCACGGCTTCTCATTGGTCGCGTGGCGGTCACATGAGCGGCACGCGACCAATCAGAAGTCGTGACGTCATGGAAGGAACTGAACGCGCTCATTTTAAGCAAAGAAGGCTGCCAGTTCACAGCGGTAAGGTCCAGGCTGCGTCGGAGAGGTGAGTATATCAATATTTTTTATTTTAATTCTTTATTTTACACATTAATATTGATCCCAGGGCCTGAAGGAGAGTTTCCTCTCCTTCAGACCCTGGGAACCATCAGGATACCTTCCGATACTTGGTGTCCCATTGACTTGTATTGGTATCAGGTATCGGTATCGGCGATATCCGATACTTTTCGGGTATTGGCCGATACTATCCGATACCGATACTTTCAAGTATCGGACGGTATCGCTCAACACTACTAGGGACCGATCATGTCAGACTAATTTGATCAGCTTCTATGAAGAGGTAAGTTCCGGACTGGACCAAGGGAACCCAGTAGATGTAGTGTATATGGACTTTTCAAAAGCTTTTGATACGGTGCCACACAAAAGGTTGATACATAAAATGAGAATGGGGATAGGGGAAAATATGTGCAAGTGGGTTGAGAGCTGGCTCAGGGATAGGAAACAAAGGGTGGTTATTAATGGAGCACACTCGGACTGGGTCACGGTTAGTAGTGGGGTACCACAGGGGTCAGTATTGGGCCCTCTTGTTTTTAACATATTTATTAATGACCTTGTAGGGGGCATTCAGAGTAGAATTTCAATATTTGCAGATGACACTAAACTCTGCAGGGTAATCAATACAGAGGAGGACAATTTTATATTACAGGATGATTTATGTAAACTAGAAGCTTGGGCTGATAAATGGCAAATGAGCTTTAATGGGGATAAATGTAAGGTCATGCACTTGGGTAGAAGTAATAAGATGTATAACTATGTGCTTAATTCTAAAACTCTGGGCAAAACCGTCAATGAAAAAGACCTGGGTGTATGGGTGGATGACAAACTCATATTCAGTGGCCAGTGTCAGGCAGCTGCTACAAAGGCAAATAAAATAATGGGATGCATTAAAAGAGGCATAGATGCTCATGAGGAGAACATAATTTTACCTCTATACAAGTCACTAGTTCGACCACACTTAGAATACTGTGCACAGTTCTGGTCTCTGGTGTATAAGAAAGACATAGCTGAACTAGAGCGGGTGCAGAGAAGAGCGACCAAGGTTATTAGAGGACTGGGGGGTCTGCAATACCAAGATAGGTTATTACACTTGGGGCTATTTAGTTTGGAAAAACGAAGGCTAAGGGGTGATCTTATGTTAATGTATAAATATATGAGGGGACAGTACAAAGACCTTTCTGATGATCTTTTTAATCATAGACCGGTGACAGGGACAAGGGGGCATCCTCTATGTCTGGAGGAAAAAAGGTTTAAGCATAATAACAGATGCGGATTCTTTACTGTAAGAGCAGTGAGACTATGGAACTCTCTGCCGTATGATGTTGTAATGAGTGATTCATTACTTAAATTTAAGAGGGGACTGGATACCTTTCTGGAAAAGTATAATGTTACAGGGTATATATATTAGATTCCTTGATAAGGCGTTGATCCAGGGAACTAGTCTGATTGCCGTATGTGGGGCCGGGAAGGAATTTTTTTCCCCATGGTGGAGCTTACTCTTACCACATGGGTTTTTTTTGCTTCCCCCTGGATCAACATGTTAGGGCATGTTAGGCTATGGGTTGAACTAGATGGACTTAAAGTCTTCCTTCAACCTTAATAACTATGTAAAACTGACCTGCCATTATGATTTTCCAGGTCATTATGAGTTCAAAGACACCAAACATGTCTAGGTTCTCTTTTATCTTAGTGGTGAAAAGAAATTCCAAAGTTTGCTAAAAAAAAATGCACAATTTTCCGAGACCTGGAGCGTCTCAATTTTTTGTGATCTCATGTTGGGTTTGGGCTTATTTTTTGTGTGCCGAGCTGACATTTTTAATGATACCACTTTTGTGTAGATACGTTATTTTGATTGCCCGTTATTGCATTTTAATGCAATGTCACGGCGACCAAAAAAATGTAATTCTGACGTTTCGATTTTTTTTATCGCTATGCCAGTTAGCAATCAGGTTAATTCTTTTTTTTATTGATAGATCGGGTGATTCTTAACTCGGCGATACCAAATATGTGTAGGTTTGACTTTTTTATTGATTTTGATTGGGGCGAAAAGGGGTGATTTGAACTTTTATGTTTTTTAATTTTTTTCATATTTTTAAACCTTTTTTTTTTTTTTACTTTTGGCATGCTAGAAGCTGCCATAGCGTGAGTGTCTCTGCTACAAAGAGGTGATGCTCAGACTTGCTATGAGCGCCAACCACAGGGTATCAAAATATTGTTTAAAAACTGTCAGTTAAATATTTTACCTCACAAAATGAATCCTCGGTGATCCCCTGCTGTAATGTCATTATTGTCTTTTGATTCCTCCCCTGCCCAGGAGATGTGGTATGCTCCGTACACGGTCAGAGGAATGATTCACTGCGCCAGCGCACAATTCGCATTATAAGTGCTTGCATATGTGTATATAAGCGATTTATTTCAGTGGAAAATTCAGAATATACTGTTTCAGAAAAAGTTCATATATGAGTTTTTAGAATTATAACATATTGTAATGTTTCATATCATTTCTCAAACACCTTACGTCATAGGAAAAATCTGAAGTCATTTCTGAAATCAACATGAAAAAATCTATCAGGAACATTCTAAATTGTCCGAGGGACAAACCCTTTGAAACACAGTGTTATTAGTGGATAGTAAATTAAACTCAGATTTTTGGAATTTTACCACATTGTAGCTGAAGATGATCACTTCATAAAATAAGCAAAACTAAACCATAAAACAAGGGAATTGTAATAACATCTTGTCCATTGAATACCAAACCACTGCCAAAACATTACAATAACTGGCTTTGTCTAAAATATAAAAACACCTCTGATGAGGCCAGTGACTAGTTACAATAGTCACTTGTCTGATGGATGGGAATGAATCTGTGATAATACTGGCTGGGATCACTCAGCAACAGCAATTGAGCTACATATGATTTAAAGGGATTGTCTGGTCTAGAATGACATGACTGCTGTCACCCTTAAACAAAATAGTTGTATTACATTACTACAAGCTATTTCATTTTAGAGGATTTTTAGTCCTCTTTTTGTGTTTTTTCTATGAAGTTTTGCGTTAGGACTCGCAAATTTGAGGACCCTTGGCGCGGGTTGCAAGCTTACATATCTTGAGCAAAATATCGACCAATACCTCATATATTATTTATATATGTTTTTTGCACGTCATTTTTCAGGGTGCAGCCATGCCCATTATTTTTGGTCTTTTAAGCTAGGGTGTCTGCCTTCATGGGATGCATTTAGAGAGTGCTGGGCAGCCCACCTGATCTAATAGTATGGGTGTCACTAATAGGCTGTAAACCAGACACTTTGCATTACCTGTGTGTGACCAAACCTCTTTTGTGCAATCACTTACTAAGTAATCACCCCCTCCATAAGTTGTGAGTGGTTGCCTCATCAGTATTTTGCACCTATATTGCCGCCATCTTCACTACATGGGTTTGCTGCATTCTGGGAGTGCACTCATTTAAAGACCTGAACAGGTAAGCACTGCAGTCCCTTTTTGCTGTATTAATTCTTGAATTTTTGGAGGATTTTTAGTGCTATTTTTCTGGTTAAGCTATTTCATTAGCAGTGATTTACAGTAGCTTGAAAAGCTTGCTTATAGACATCCTAATTATGTACAAATATATGATTTGTGCGTGGAGAAATCTGATCAATGACCTTATTCTTTACTTGCAGCTTCTGAAATTAGTCAAACAAATTAAGTCTTTAATTGTAAGCTTTCAAAAACACCAAAGATCAATAACTTAAAGGCACTGTCATAACATATGTTTTAACTAGTGATGAGAGAATAGTGAAATATTCGGATTTGGGAAAAGCGGCACAAATAATTTGTAATATCTTTCAATTAGTACCAAATAACAAATCCAATGCAAGTCAATGGGAGAGCCAAATATTTTTCTCCTGGACCCAACAAACAGGTCTGGGGAATGAGAAAAAAGCTGAAATGGATGGAAAAGAGCTAAAACTAAATGGGAACAACATTGAGAAGATGCCTGCATGCCTTTCTGACTCACATATTGTATCTGAGAATAAAGTTGTCAGTCTTTTTCGCCAGTTTTACGGATCTATAAAAAGACCTACAAAACCTAATTTTTTTTTTAAAGGGAAAAATGCTAAGAAACATTTTTTCCTTCATAATTAAATGTATATAACGCAAAATAAAAAAAATATACATCCCCTCTAGCATATATTGACACAGAGCATTTTGGCTTTAGTTTTTCCTTCAACATTTGTGAGGGCTCTCGTTCCTACATTTGGGAGGTCCCTCATTATAAATTGTTAGCTAGATAATGGAATACATATTCCCCATCACTTTACAATGCCAGCTAAAACATAGTCATTTGAATTTTTGAGCTTCACCTGTCAATACCACCACTTCCACCACCATGTCATTATGCGTCCCCAGCTTCACATTTTCAGAGGGCTAGCAGGAGCCATAAAGCCTGTGTTTTGTGAGCTCCACAGTTCATTTTGACCACATGATGCCAATGGAGCCACTGTCATAGCGGGTGAAGCAGCTGTAAAGTGAATATAATTCAAGAGTTGGGGGAGAAGTATGCTAAATGTCAGTAAATTGGAATCTACCAGACACTAAAAGCATTAGAATTAAATTCTAAATACAGTATATGCAAGCGAGGGCCTGATTGTGGTCAGTCTGTCAGGCTGGGACAACGAACTGGACGTGGCTGATGACTGTTGTGTTTGTGCAACTGCAGTATCTGGGTCAGAGGAATCAGTGCCTCCTTCCTGGACAGCAGATTGGGAAGGATGTAACACAGGGGAAGGGCCAGTGGTTTCTCCCTCAGACACAGATTTTTACCCAGGCATTCCGCCCACCTACTGGGGTGCTGTATATGACGAATGCTAACAGAGGTATTATGTTGCATTTTCCTTTGTAAATGGATGTGTGGGTAAGATTTTCAAACTAGCAGCAATTATATAGAGCATGTTTCATTAGTCATATTATTATTCTGTGTAAGGCTGAAACCTGAAGAAGTGAGGAGCATATTAATGCATTGATGTTTCACAATGTCCAAGTGCAGACCCAAAAACAAACATCAGGCTACCAGAAACACGCTTAAAGAGACCATGAGAAGGGCAACACAATGAAAAATGATAATATATAGAGATTGAGATTAGAAATTTGGCCATTGCACAATGAACAAAGGTTTTCAAAAATTACCCAGGGTTCTGTATCATACACGTCAAAAGAGACCATAATGAGGTACTCACAATACATTTTGCATTTACTAGAACAGGTAGAGATAGGGATTATAAGTTTCACCATTGCACAATGTACAAAGGTTTCCAAACATTTTAAAATATTACCCATGTGAGGTGTACAAATATGACCACTAAGTACTTGTTGCAGAAGCAGGAGGAGTAAGGCTTGATTTCCTGAACACAATGGGTTTGAATGGTAAGGCATGAACATTAAGACAACTTCCAAAAAAGAATATTTGGGCTGCTTTTACATTGGGTTACTGTCATCTGTAGGGCTTACAAAGTCAGAGAAAATCCAACCCTTGTTAAGTTTTAGAAGAGTCAGCCTGTCTGCATTTTCTGTTGATAGGCGTATGCACCTATCCATTATGACTGCATCAGCCAAACTAAAAACTCGCTCAGACAACACACTTGTGCCAGGGCATAGCAGCACCTCAAAGGCGTACAATGAGAAGTCAGGCCAAGAGTGCAGCTTGGACAACCAATATGGTAACTTAAGGACTCCTTTACCATCTTGGTCAAATTCTACTTCCTCATCATTGTTACACCCACAGATAGCTCTTGCTGATGTGATGGTTTCAGGGCAATGGCCCAGTTAGTGGATATCCCCCTGAATTGCACCTGGTGTGTGCGGCACTTCCCTGTTGTCTGGCACAAAAGATTACCCTCAGTTTTCCACAATGGCCCTCTGGCATGCATGCACTGTAAATGGCACATCTGCAGCTGACATGAGATTAGGAAATTTCTTATTGCACCATGGGTCAAGAAAGGTGCACAGCCATGGTAGACAAAATGTCTTTCACGCAAGGGTCTTGGGAAAGGCATCTGGACATGTACTGTGCAATGTGTGGCAGACTTCAAAGGGTCAAACGTTCAGTTTTTTATATTGCCTTTATGACACATGCCAACAGCAGACTCAGGTAAATAGTGACATTTGTTTATCTCTGCAAGCTTTGTGCTAGTCACACAACTGCTAGATAAATGTACGCTATTTATTTTACCAATAGAATTTTTTTTATATCACCTTTACGACACACTTGAACAGCAGATTAAGGAAAATTATTGCCATTGATTAATTGTGATATTTGCATATCTCTGCAGGGTTTGCACCAGTTGCACAACTGCTAGAGAAAGATATTATATTCTATATATTTAACCAATAGAAAATTCTAATTTTTTACATATCACTTTTGTGACATACGCTAACAACATATTAAGGAAAATTATTGTCACTGGTAAATTGTGTCATTTGCGTATCTCTGCAGACTTTGCAGAAGTCGCACACCTGCTAGATAAAGATACGCTGTTTATTTAACCAATAGAATTTAAAAAAAAAATTATATCGTGTTTATGAGAAACGCTAACAGGGCAGGACACTCTAATATACCGAGGAGAATAGCAAAATATTCACCAAGTAACAAATAGCCTGAATAGAGTACTATTCTGTGTGAGTATCGAGTAGTGCCGAATGTATTCACTCATCACTAGTTTAAAAAAAGATCGATGGGAGTAGAACTGGCCATATTTTACCATCGTAGAACCACATGAATCACAAAGAAAGAATTTTGATAACAGAAATGTTACCTTAATATTTACATACACTAGAGGAAAAAAAGTTTTAAATGTTTATTTTTCCTTATAGTAGCACAGCAATATTTTCAAGAGTTGCTAAAGTGACTAATGGAAACTAAGTTCATCCTTATAACTCAAATGTGTAAATGTTATTATCCATAAAAAAACAAGGTGAAATATTTTATTTTGTTAAGTAATGCAAGTAAAAGTTTTCTTTTTTTCTTTTAAGTTGCCAGGTACAATATGTAATGTACTGGCATTTTAGGACTTCAATTTTAAAAAAAGCAAACAGTCAAACAATACAATGTTCTCAAGAAATGTTTATATCTTTTTTTTGTATTATGAAATAAAGGTTATTCCATGCTTTCAATTTAATACAAGACAATTTAACACAAATGTGTATACTGGTGAGGATACACAGAGTTCTAAGTGAGCAAGCAATGCTTCCTTTATTTTGAATACTGCTATACATGGCACCTTCTGGCATGTGTGACCATATCAAACACTGGCATGTTGTCTTAAAAAATAATAGAGCGCTAGGGTGCTTCTTCTGCAAAATAATATTTTGTGCCTCAGTAATAGTACCACACAAGGTAAATAATATCATGCTACAATAAATAAATGCCAATATATAATGACCAAAAATATAGCTCCATAAATAGAGTAAACAAATTGCTGTACAGGATTTCTTTAGCATGGCTATACAGTTTTAAAATACTTGTTGGTCATGAACTTTGGATGCAATTTTATCTGTATCCTCTATTGGGAGCATACTTGTGTCATCTATGAAGTTAACAGAGTAAGAGGTTGCCAGATTCATCTGACAATAGCTTATCTGGCGAAAGAACAAATGGTTATTATTATTATTTATTTATATAGCACCATTAATTCCATGGTGCTGTACATGAGAAAGGGGTTACATACAGGGTTATAAATATCTGGTACAGAGGGGAGAGAGGACCCTGTCCTTGCGGACTTACATTCCATGGGATAGTGGGGAAGAGACAGAAGGTCGGAGGTGCAGCAGCTCTGGCGGTGGGGAGGTGGCTGCTCTGGCGATGGCGAGGTGGCAGAATGGTTATTGCAGGCTGTAGGCTTTCATGAAGAGATGGGTTTTCAGGTTCCGTCTGAAGGATCCGAGGGTGGTGGATAGTCGGACGTGTTGAGGCATGGAATTCCAGAGGATGGGGGATATTCGGGAGAAATCTTGGAGGCGGTTGTGTGAGGAACGAATAAGTGTGGAGGAGAGTAGGAGGTCTTGGGAGGATCGGAGATTACGTGAGGGAAGGTATTGGGAGATTAGTTCAGAGATATAGGGAGGGGACAGGTTGTGGATGGCTTTGTAGATCAGTGTTAGTAGTTTGAACTGGATTCGTTGGGGAATTGGGAGCCAGTGGAGGGATTTGCAAAGGAGAGAAGCAGGGGAGTAGCGAGGAGAGAGGTGGATTAGCCGGGCAGCAGAGTTTCTTTAATTGGTTCAAACTACCTGATCTTTATCTCCCCTTCAGAGAGGCCACATGCAAATTAAATGGTTTATATGTCCCACTAAAATGTGTAACATATATTTGGTATTTGTGTTTATCTAAAGTCTAATGTTGCAGAACAATAACCTCTACACTAATTGTAATGCACAATGGAAGACAAAACTTTGGTGTCTATTAAAGAGGTTGTCCCAACGATAGGTCTTCAATGTATGATCGGTGAGGGTAGGACATCCATCACCCCTGCTGATGATCTGTTTTTGACGGAGGCAGATGGAACAGACCAGTTATCCAGTTATGGAGATGCAGAGGGCTGTGTACTGTATAATGGCCATGGCCAGGTACTGCAAATTTGCATCTATTCAAATCAATAGGAAGCAGAAATGCATTCCTCAGCTGAGACCACTATTCCATCAACAGTGCTGCGTAGCTACATAACTGAGCACTACCGGCTGCCACTGAAAATAGCTGATTGGCAGGAGTGCCAGATGTTACACCCTTACTAATCAGACATTGATAACCTATGGAAAAAAGGGAGAAATCAGCTTCACTGTATACAAATATATTTCCATGCTTTGGGATTGTTCAGATATCGGTTGCGGTGAGCTGTTTTTTTTTCTTATTTGCTGACTGATGAATTATCCCAAGGATAGGCCATCATTGTTAGGCTGTGTGCACACGTAGCATATTTTTCACGTTTTTTTGTGGTTTTTCGCTATAAAAACGCTATAAAACTGCGAAAAAACGCTTACATTAATAATCCTATGTAATAGAATGCATTCCTCATTTTTTGTGCACATGCTGCATTTTTTTCCTGAGCGGAATCGCATTCCAGAAAAAAACGCAGCATGTTCATTAAAATTGCGGAATCGCGGCGATTCTGCACCCATAGGAGTGCATTGATCTGCTTACTTCCCGCACGGGGCTGTGCACACCATGCGGGAAGTAAGCAGATCATGTGCGGTTGGTACCCAGGGTGGAGGAGAGGAGACTCTCCTCCACGGACTGGGCACCATATAATTGGTAAAAAATAAAGAAAAAATAAAAAATAGTCCTATACTCACCCTCTGATGGCCCCCGAAGTGTTCCCGCCTCTCCGGTGCATGATCTTTCTTCAGTTCCTATAGATGATGTGGTTCAGGACCTGTGATGACGTCACTGTCTTGTGATTGGTCGCGTGACCGCTCATGTGACTCACGCGACCAATCACAAGACAGTGACGTCATCGCAGGCCCTTCACTGCACTCCAGCTATAGGAACGGACGCCGCTGAGGTCTGCAGGTGAGTATAACCATGTTTTTTATTTTTTTTTATTATTTTTAAACATTCGATCTTTTACTATAGATGCAGCATCTATAGTAAAAAGTTGGTCACACTTGTCAAACACTATGTTTGATAAGTGTGACCAACCTGTCAGTCAGTTTTCCAAGCGATGCTACAGATCGCTTGGAAAACTCTAGCATTCTGCAAGCTAATTATGCTTGCAAAATGCTAGTTTTCTGCGGGTATATGCATGCTAATTCTGCATGCGATATTTCCGCGGCAGGAGGCGCAGAATTGCCGCGGAAATTTCTGCGGAAATTCTGCAACGTGTGAACTTAGCCTTAAAGTACTGGACAGCCTCTTTAAACAAGTTCAGCATCTTCATAAACTGCATGACAATGAGTTTCATACACATAGGTAAATATTGACTGAACCGCATCATTTAGGTGTGACCAGCTGGTCTTCTAATATGTAAGTAGTGCTCCTGACTTCCCCCCATATAGATGATGTTGAAGAGAGGGGGAATTATCATTTCAATCATATAGACGCAAATTGGAACACATTATCTCTTCTTCATGTTACCCAGACCTGAATAAAATTGAGAACTACGCTTCAGATGCTCTAATGCATAGTCTCTCCAGGAACAATCTCACCAAATTAGATGACTGTGTCTGGGGGAGGGAGTATTCTTTTATCGCAGACAGGTCATCAAACGAAACATGGAACTAACAATGTCAATCCCTATGGGGCTAACAATAGTCTATCCCCAAAGACTCCCGCCCTGACAAGGGCAGTCCACAGCTTCCCCTGTCATGAACATGCCCTGCACTTTCCCTGAGGTATCATCCCAACACGTTTCATTTAAGCCTAATCATCAGGGGACTTGCTTGTAAAAGGGAATCAAAGTGTGAAGTGCTGTGCTGAAAAGACAAGTGGTCCCTCCACTCTCTATGCTGTTCTGCAGACCTTCGCTGGTTAAGCAGGGAACTCTGGATAGAGCATCTGCTTTCCCATGCAACCTCCCTGACCTGTGCTTCACATGGAAAATGATGCCCTGTAGCGCCATAAACCACCTAGTTACCCAGGCATTGTTGCCCTTCTTTTACCTCATCCATCTCAGGGGTACATGATCTGATATTAGGCTGAACCTTTTGCCTAACAGGTAATATCTCAGGATGTCAATTGCCCACTTGATGAACAAGCATTCTCACCATGATGGCATAGTTCTTCTCACAGGAGGAGAGTTTTCTACTCAGGTATAGGACTAGGTGTTTCTCGCCATCTATTTCCTGGGACAGTGTAGGTCCTAAACTAATTTTGGAGGTATATGTCTGGAGCACAAACTCCTTAGTGAAGTCTGGTGCAACCCAGAGTGACTGTCTGCACAGGATGAGTTTCAATTCCTGGAATGTCATCTTCGCTTCGAATGACCATTTGACCATTGTTGACTTTGGGCCCTTGCGAAGATTATACAGGGGGCAGCTACAGGTATCATGGTTAAGTATGGGATTAATCGCCAATAATATCCCACAATTCCCAATAATTCCCTGATCTGCTTTTCGGAGACCAGTTGTGGCCACTTCTGAATTGCCTCCCCTTCGTCTACTTGGAGTTTTATCTCACCACTTTCAATGATATAGCCTGAGTACTTTGCCTCTTCTTTCCTGAGGGTGTACTTCTTTGGGTTTATGGTAAACCCTGCTTTCCTTAGTGCATTGAGTACTGACTAGACCTTCTGCAGCTGACTTCCCCATACGCGTTGAACTTGGAAACATCATTGAGCTTTCTTTAATCATTACAGAAGTGCCACTCTTTATCCGGCTTTGGCACCAGGACAATAGGGCTGGACCAGCTGCTCTTTGATTCCTCGATGACACCCAGGTACAACATTCTCTTCATCTCCTGGGAGATCACCTTGTGGCGAGCTTCAGAAATCCGATACGGCACTTGGTTCACATGTGGTTCAGTCATGATTTTGTGCTTGAAGGTCTCGGTTCCACTATAAAAGCTCATGGGACTGTTGTTTCTGGGCCAGCGACAGTGTCTCTGCCACTGTGACATCCTCGACCTTGGCTTCAGGATGGGCCCTTAGGCAGGTTGCTTCTACCGGATCCCTGTCTCGCCACAGTTTCAGCAAGTTGATGTGGTTTACTTGGTACAACTTTCTTCTCCCTGGTTGATGGACCTTATAGATGACATCACTCAACTTCTCAACCACCTAGTATGGCCCTTGCCACTTGACCAGGAATTTGCTTTCCATGGTGATGATCAACATGAGTCCCTGATCGCCAGGGCTAAACGGTTTTGGCCTTGTGACTTGGTTATAGACCCTCGCATGGGCTTCTTCTGCTTGAAGAAGGCTCTCCTTCACAATCGGCATCACTACTGCAAAAAATTTAAATATTAAAATAAGAAAAAAAAAATGTGCATGTCCATAAATAGGTGAGAAATGGCCAGGTTTGGAATTGATCAAGAAACCACCCTTAGCAATCTGTAATACAATTAATTAATTTAAATGATATCATATGAAAAATAGTCATTAGATTAGAATAGCTTTTGTACAGCACAAATAGAATAAACTAAAAAAACACAAATAAACGGAATAAATATTGTTTTAAACACCATTGATGCATGTTTACATACATTACCATGTAAAAGCTGAGAGCGTATTTATGGTTCCCAGACAAATTAAAACTATCAGGAATGCTACCAAAAACTGATTTAAATGTTCCTCGTGGCCGTTATATTTTATGAACAGGGACATTATTAAAAATAAAAGATCTCCACTGGCACATAAAAGAACATCGTTAAGAGATTAAATGTCAACCAAAAGCCACATAAAGGCAGAATTTAGTGAGTTCCAAAAGGATTATCAAAGAACTTTTCTATGACCTGCATGTCACTTACAATAAAACCATCTGCACTGAAATAATGCAAAATTAAATGCATATTTAATTTCAAATGTAACAATAGGGCAAAAAATAGCCAAAGGATTTAACTGTCATTTTGTATTCTGTTGTTTTTATACTTTAGGGGATAATGTCACAAAACAAAATAAGTGCCAGTATTAAAGGTCATGTCCTATACCAGTAAAAAATGAGATCCAATTGTGTGGTCTGCTGGCTCCAAAACAGGAATATTAACACACATTTACTTCTTACATAGCCAGACAGTTGTGAGTAAAGCAGAAAACAAAAAAGTAAGAATGCCATTAGTATCAAGCTATCTTACCATGTGGATCCAGGGAGGAAAAAAAACAAACAATCAAAGTTCATATAAAGTAAAAGCCCATTCACTCGGTTATCATTGTTTCCGAGTTTTCCATTTTTACCACAGAAAAAAAGGAAAAAGGTCAATCCATGGAAATGATGCATTCCAGAAGAATTTTTTTTTGCTAAAAGGTATAAATTTATTAACTCAGTGACATACAGAAACACCTAAAAATTATTAAAAACATTTAAAAACAATACAAAAACAGCACAACCACATCCCTGGGATTAATCCATAGAAAAGTCAATAAAGACTATAATATAAGTGGACAATAAATGGGACTGTCCCAGTTTATACAACTCTGGCATAACAAGGCAGATATCAATAGACATTAAGCAATATGCCAAATTTTAAAGTGGAATCAACATTTGAAAGCCGTATAATTTGCCAAGTAAAAAATAGCATATAAGACCGAAAGTGGGCATCCCCAAAGACAGTAAACAAGCACATGTAATTAGTTGGGCCCAACAAAACCCCCATAAAAACTGTTAGGACATAGACACATGCATACAATATATGTATATAAGTCATGTATGTATGTAAAGGCAAGGTGATAAACAGCCCAGGTATGATAGCCTATGAATGAAGGGGTGATAGCCTATAGGCAAAATTGTAATAAAGTAACCGAAGAATCATTAAGATGAAAGCACCAATGAGAGCTGAAGGGAATTAATGTATATCACCTATGTCAAGCAGTCAGAGGATCAAGCTAAAAAGTCAAGAATGTCCATTATGAGGGGAAATCAGTGCATGGGACCAGAGAAAGGAGGGAGAGACCCCACACATATCGCTGCGGGAGGCAGCTTCGTCAGGGGAAGAGTGGGGGGTGTATCAGTCAGTCAGAGACTATAAGGGTCAGTAATCAAGCAAAATTCATTCAGGTAAGGCCAGTCTTAGGGTCCAAGCAGAAATGCATGGAAAGAGTACTAAAAATGTCAGCTTGTGGAGAAAAATAAATAAGGTAAAGCCCATTCATTCGGTTATCATTGTTTTTGAGTCTTCCATTCTTACCACAGGCATGCAGTTTTCTTTTATCCATTTTGAAAAGGATCATAATGAATCCTGACAGATGTTATTGATTTATAATGGTCCCAATAAATTTATGTTTTGATTCTTCACATCTGAAAGTAATGGCAACCCAACAGAACAGAGACTAACACTGATGAAAGCTGAGCCTAAGGTCACTCCCAGCTCTAAATATACCGATAGGAATAATAACAGCTAGAAATCCATTCCATATGCCATATATTCCCCACATATTACATGCATTCAGTCAGTGCTCATTTTATACTGTCATCGAAAGTATAACAAATCCTATTCACTGAGTACAACACAGTACATACAGCAATCATAATATTTCTACATTGTGCTGAAACTTTAGCAGTCATCTGGAGTACCATAGTGTCTTGAATCCTCACATCTCACAGTGTACGTCCTGTGAGGATTCTATGGTAGCGGGGCGGTGAGACAGAGCGCTCATGTGACCGCAAGTATGCAGTGTGCATAATCCCGGCCACATTCCAACTAAAGGTACAAGTCCTTGCTCATTTGACTCTTGTTGAGTGAGTCCTAAATCTTAATGTGGACGGAAGTTAACAAATTGCTTATTTCCAGTCACATGACCGCTCTGTCCAACACTGAAGAATCCTCAAAGTGTGCCACGTGACAAGTTGCAAGTCTGCAGTCACATAGAGGTACTGCAGACTTTCATGAAAAACTTGGACAACTCCTTTAAACAACACTCTTTTGCAATGAAAAACCTAAATTACCACTATAATACACAGTATTGATAAGTTAATTTTAATCTATTCTATTAGAACTAAAACTAAAGTTCAATGTTTTCATTTTCACATTCAGATTGTTACAAGGTGGAAACATGTTCAGTTACACAGTTTAAAGGGAATCTAGCAACATATTTTTCCTATTTCATCTGAGAGTAGCATAATATAGGGCAAGAGAGCCTGATTCCATCAATGTATCACTTACTTTACTGGGTGCAGCAGTTGTGACATCATCAGAGTTTTTAAATGTAGCAGAGCTCAGAAAGCTAAATACACCGCAAACCATACACTGTATGTGCACAGTCTATTGACAGTGAGCTGCTTATCAGAGTAGCGGTGTGTGGTTGGGCAAGTGCTCCCATGCACTGAGGTTGGGGCAATGATAATGACCAGCTGATAAAACCTTCATAGTTTGTAAACAATAGCACACAGCACAAACCTGCTGCCAGGGCCCTTCAAAAACCTACAGTGGCTGAGCAGAAAAAACATCAACACATAAGTAGCATTAATGAGATCTCACAATTACTGTACTATACAAGAATGTTTTAATTTTTCATATTGCCAAGCATGCAGTCTCCAAAAATATAACGATTTTTTATCCGATTTGCTAAAATGCATGTGATATGGTTTTGAGATAAAGTTAATAAGCACAATCATGATGTTTAAGAGAAATATGGTTAAAATCTAACAAATTTTGGTTTACATATCCCTTTATTAAACTCTGTGTGGTAGATATATCAATATATTAATGACAATGTGGTATTGGGGGTAAAAGATATATATCTGATGACATCTTCCCACTTCGACAAATACAATAGCTGTTGAGCTCACCGACTAGCTGCAGTGCCATCACCCTGAAGTCAGTGCATTGGTGCTGCAGACAATAATAGACACCATGAGCAGTGGTGAAGCGTCAGAACTCGATCTGGAGAAGGTGATTAAGTTTGAAAACAAACTGCAGCTAAATGAGAGGATTATTTTGATACTGAGAAACCCCTTTAAGTTTTGGAAAAGAAGAGCTTGTTTTTAGTGATGAGCGAGTATACTCGTTGCTCGGGTTTTCTAAGCACGCTCGTTGATCTCTGAGTATTTGTTAGTGTTCGGAGATTAAATTTTCATCGCCACAGCGGAATGATTTACAGCTATTAGCCAGCTTGATTACATGTGGGGATTCCCTTGCAACCAGGCAACCCCCACATGTACTCCGGCTGGCTAATAGCTGTAAATCATTCAGCTGAGGCAATGAAAACTAAATCTCCGAGCTCTAACAAATACTCAGAGGACACACGAGCGTGCTCAGAAAACTGGAGCAACGAGTATACTCACTCATCACTGCTTGCTATGTCTACATCATGTTTGGCAAACAGTTTATATCTACCTAATATAATGACATATGGTATGTGTTGATTTACATATCTTTGTGTTAGGGATGAGCAGATCAATCCAGAACATTGAGTTTGCGTCATATGTCCTGAAATTCTCAATTTCACACAAATTCAAACATTTGGAAATTTGATTTGTCTTTTGCAAAAAAAACAAACTTGACCGGAATAATAAGCATCAGAGAGTGGGCTAACAATTTTGCATTGCCATGTGACCTCCCCATAATGCCCTGGAGCTATAACATCTAACGGATCATCATATCTTGTACAGTAACTGGACCATCATAAATCAGCGGTTCTCAGTGGAGCACAATTTGCATGGCAGATAAATGTTCATTATAAAGATATAGTTTTCTAAGCTCGGAACTCCCCCCAAAAAAGCCTGCAGTACTGATTTTTTTTTTACAAGAGAATACAAGCAATGTTCAAATGAGTAAATGTACAGTTCAATTAATCTAGCACAGTGATCCCCAACCTTTCTGACCTTGAGAGCCACATTCAGCTTTGAGAGATGGTCGTGACCAACATTTAGGTCAAAGAGGGGGTTGCGAGCCACATCCAGGTCCTGTTCCCATCACAGTAGCGACAAACATGGCCCCCATTACTGGTATAATGACAGCCAAAACAGGCAGTATAGCATGATCCAAAGGTTCCTAGAATACCTCCATTCAGTATTCTCAGTTCAATGACTCCCATCACACTCTTAAATCCAGCTTCAGGCTCCTCCTCTGACAGTTATTATCATCCGGTCTCCAGCTTACCATAGTTAAATTATCTCCAACCCCCCCAAGGCCAGAATATGCACAGATCTGCTCTTTTGCGCAGGGCTACTCTCAAAACTCACCACCTGGACACCTGCTCTTCAAAGTTGTTTCCTAGACCTGGTGCTAATGCATCAAGCTGCCAGGAAGCCACAAGCCAAACATCATGAGCCTCCGAGCCACATGTGGCTCCTGAACCACAGTTTAGACCCCTGGTTTAGCACAGGCATTCAGACTCTGTTGAAATGAACTCAGTAATCAGAAACTCCAAATGTGTCATAAACAAAGCTGAAAAATGCCCTACTAACAAAACAAAATGGCATCTCTCGGGTCTCTTCATGTAATCCTGGCTGGAAAAATACAGAGCATTTCAAGTTGAAAAATCAAAGTCTGCCCCAAAATGTGGTTTAAATTTTAGTGTTAGAGGCATTATGAGCGGACTTGCCCTTTAGCTATACACCGCTTACAATGAAGTCTGCAATGATTCTAGTACTTGAATTTCTTTTGCACACATGCATATTTGAAAAAATTGGAATGTAAAACTGTGTTCTAAATCAAAAATTGCAAGACGAATTAAGAGAAGTGACAAATAGGGAAGAGCATGTAAATTCTTGTTGGCTATTCCACAAGTTATTGCATTTTTAATGGAAGAGTATTTAATGAAGCTTTCATTTTCATCCACTGAGGATCATAAAGAAACATGTTCTGACGATGGATAGCGAGCATCCTAATTAAAACTGCATATGTCATTACTGCTTGTTGTTTAACACTTTCCATTATTTCCATGGGAATATAATAGATTTTGAATAATTGTGCATAAATATTTCAAATTATAAACTAGCTTCAAAGACAATGAGGATCCTGTTATTCAAGAGGATGTAATCCCAATCGACCTTTCATTTGCTGCTAGGCTACATTGGCATAGTTCACAGTTTTGCTTTTTAGTTGAACAATTAGAGATAAAAGATAAAGCCAACAGGTCTGCGTATCTTTTTAAAATATTCTCTCTTAAGGAAAAATCTATTCACATATTTGAACAATGAAGGCAGATTGGAATAATTGGATCCATTTTTTTCAGTGTATGCAAGCTATTCAAAGCTCAGGAAGACCATATGCAATAAAGCAATTGGTATCTAGGCATTTCCTTTCTTTAATTTGCATAATTAAAAGGAACTGTAACATCATGTTAAACAGATTGTACTGTATGTGCTGGCATGAAATAACTAGGACATGCGTCAAACATGTACAGGCATTTTTTTCTGAAGGACAAGAAATGCCAGGCTTCTGGATCATATTAACCCTCCATGGGGAAAAAAAAGCTTGAGGAAGGTGATCTAATTTTACGATGTAGTCTTCTGAGATACATTACTTGATAAAATGAAGTCGACCATTGCAAATCTACATTTTGATTCTTTCAATGATGTTTGCCCCTCCCTATTTGTGAAATATTGTGTGCACATCATTCATTACAAGCAAGATTGTGCTCCTTAGAGAGCGTTTATATTGGCTGATCGGGAAAGAATGTTCCAATAAATGCTCATTTTCCAATAATCGGCATGTCTAAACATACTGCTAGTCATCTAACGAGTGAGCAGAATGTTCCCTCAGTGGTTTAAATAATTTCTAAGCTTGCTTAATAGGTACACTGCTCAAAAAAATAAAGGGAACACAAACAACAGAACATAACTCCAAGTAAATCAAACTTCTGTGAAATCGAACTGTGCACTTAGGAAGCAACACTGTTTGCAATCAATTTCACATGCTGTTGTGCAAATGGAAGAGACAACGGATGGAAATTATTGGCAATTATCAAGACACACTCAATAAAGGAGTGGTTCTGCAGGTGGGGACCACAGACCACATCTCAGTACAAATGCTTTCTGGCTGATGTTTTGGTCACTTTTGAATGTTGGTTGTGCTTTCACACTCGTGGTAGCATGAGACGAACTCTACAACCCAAACAAGTGGCTCAGTTAGTGCAGCTCATCCAAGATGACACATCATTATGAGCTGCGGCAAGAAGGTTTGCTGTGTCTGTCAGTGTAGTGTCCATAGGCTGGAGGCGCTACCAGAAGACAGGCCAGTACACTAGGAGATGTGGAGGGATCCGTAGGAGGACAACAACCCAGCAGCAGGACCGCTACCTCAGCCTTTGTGCAAGGAGGAAGAGGAGGAGCACTGCCAGAGCCCTGCAAAATGACCTCCAGCAGACCACAAATGTGCATGTGTCATCACAAACTGATAGAAACAGACTCCATGAGGATGGAGTGCCTGACGTCCACAGATTGGTGTTGTGCTCACAGCTCAACACTGTGCAGGACGATTGGCATTTGCCACAGAGCACCAGGATTGGCAAATTCACCACTGGCACCCTGTGCTCTTCACAGATGAAAGCAGGTTCACACTGAGCACATGTAGCAGATGAGACAGAGTCTGGAGATGCCGTGGAGAGCAATCTGCTGCCTGCAGCATCCTTCAGCATGACCGGTTTGGCAGTGGGTCAGTAATGGTGTGGGGTAGCATTTCTTTGGAGGGCCGCACAGCCCTCCATGTAATCGCCAGAGGTAGACTGAGACCATATGCTGGTGCGGTTGGCCCTGGGTTCCTCCTAATGCAGAACAATTCCAGACCTCATGTGGCTGGAGTGTGTCAGCAGTTACTGCAAGATGAAGGCATTGAAGCTATGGACTGGCCCACCCGTTCCCCAGACTTGAATCCAATTGAACACATCTGGGACATCATGTCTTGCACCATCCCCCAACGTCACGCTGCACCGCAGACTGTCCAAGAGTTGGCGGATGCTTTAGTCCAGGTCTGGGAGGAGATCCCTCAGGAGACCATCTGCTGCCTCATCAGGAGCATGCCCATGCATTGTAAGGAGATCATACAGGCATATGGAGGCAACACACACACAACTGAACATAATTTCCTTGTCTTGAGGGATTTCCACTGAAGTTGGATCAGCCTGTAATTTGATTTTCCACATTGATTTTGAGTATCATTTTAAATCCCGTCCTCCATGTAATATTCATTTTGATTTACATTGATCATTTTTATGTTTTTTTGTCCTCAACACATTCCACTATGTAATGAATAAAGACTTGCAACAGAAATATTTCATTCAGTGATATCTAGGATGTGGGATTTTAGTTGTCCCTTTATTTTTTTGAGCAGTGTATTATCCTCAGCATGATTTTCTAAGAACAGCATTATTCTAAGCACACAATGTGATTGTTTTAATGATCATTTGATAACTAATATAGAAGAAAAGAAGGAATTGCAGCACTCTCCAGATCCTTCAAGATTAACTCCTTTATTTCTTTATATGAATGAATATAAAGTGTCGTTGTGTAGATGACAGGGGAGTTTTACGGTGAAAGACAATAGACCTGACAGATTATGGCTGTTTCACACCTAGCTTGCGCCTCTACGCAAGTGAGCGCTATGCGTGAAATGGCCGTAGTCTGTCAGGTCTATTGTCTTTCCTTGAACAACTCCCCTGTCACCTGCATGCTAAGACTGCATCACTCTAAAGAGATCCTTACAAGAGGCTTATGAAGCATACCGGGCTTTACTGACATGCATAAAAAGCTTTAAAGTGGTTTCCCCATTTCCCCTTTGAAAATTCCTTAATGATCATTTGCTGTGCATTAAAGGGGGTGTCCACTAAACAGACAACCCCTTCTCAATCCCTATGTTACTCCCCCAGTCAAATAGTAGCACTTGTACTCACTTCCACTACTGGCACATTCCAGCGCTGTTGGCATTGTCTGTCACAAGGCTCGCATTATATTATGCCTCATGATCACTGCGCCTATCAGTACTGACTTCACTCACACTTACTTTAGACAAATAAAGACACCCAGAGAAAATAGGAGAGCAGCTGCAGTTCTCACTTCTTCCATATGTCATGTCTGAAGGAGAGGAAAGTGAAACCAGTGCTGATTCACAGCAGACAGCATACAACATAATTGAATGCGAGCCATTGGAGATCCAGTGCCGACCTCACTGGAATGGTGCCCGGACAGGCAAGTATAAGTGCTATGGGAGGAAACATAGGAATTGAGTGGTTGTCCAAAAACAAGAAAACTCTTTTAAAATGCATCTGGTCTGTCTTAGGCTACTTTCACACTAGCGTTAACTACATTCCGTCACAATGCGTCGTTTTGCCGAAAAAACGCATCCTGCAAAAGTGTTTGCAGGATGCGTTTTTTCACCATTGATTAACATGAAGCGACGCATTGTGACGGATTGCCATACGTCGCACCCGTCGTGCGACGGATGCGTCATGCAGTGGCGGACCGTCGGGAGCAAAAAACGCTACATGTAACGTTTTTTGCTCACGACGGACCGCTTTTTCCGACCGCGCATGCGCGGCCGGAACTCCGCCCCCACCTCCCCGAACTTCCCTGCACCTCACAATGGGGCAGCGGATGCGCTAGAAAAATGCATCCGCTGCCCCCGTTGTGTGGCGGAGACAACGCTAGCGTCGGGAACGTCGGCCCGACGCACAGCGACGGGCCGAGCCCGACACTAGTGTGAAAGTAGCCTAACCAGGCTATAAAATGACCATCATTTGGCTAGCATGCAGCTATTTTTTTAAATAAAGAGCTCAAAATATACTTTTTATTCTCTAAACCTTTGCAAGCAGCAGCATAGTATGAGTGATTGGGTACTCATACTAACGTATAAAAAAAAATCAGTCCCAATCTCATTCAGGAGAGTAGGATCATCTTTTTCTCACTTTTCATATGTGTGCTGTCTGTGTGCAGTCCGTGTTTCATTCCATTTTTTTTACTCCGCAACTATTAATCTTTTACAGGACCATTTACAGTTTCCTATGCTACAGAATTATCCTGTATGTGAAAAATCAGATGTTATACTGATGGGCTGTATGCCATGCAATTGTTTTCAACCACTGTACTGTATTTCCGATGGGAAATCACAGGCTGCAGCGTTTTTTTTTCTCTTTGCGAATACAGTTGAGAAAAAATAAGCAGATCTGCATTGCCTCATTGAAAAACATTAATCAGAGTGCAATCCGATTTTTTTTTCAGCTTGCACTCGTCTGATTTATGCTCAAGTGGGATTAGTGCGCAGATTAATATTTTGCGATAACGCTCATGTTTTGTGATCTCATGTTTTTACTGCAAAAAATGTATTGAAGGGTTCTGACCTACAGAACAAGAAAAGTTAGGTAGTGTGTGCTGTATTCAGGTGGTAAGTACAGAGTTAATATTGGAATATATTACACAAAAGGAAACAATGCCAAAAAATATGTATATATTTTTTTTACAATATTCAGATGTTGCAAGGTAGATAGTTGCTTTTACATTTCTGGAATGTGGAGATTTTCCTTGTGTCTTTAAAAATAAAAACATATGGCTTGCCTGTCTCATAAGGCAGGAAGCACATTTTCTCTGACACATGAAACTTGGTTGAAGGATTTTTCTTCCAAACCCAAATTAGCACAAAGGGATATTAAACTGTCCTACTTGTTATTAAGGTGCTGTTATTGCAGTATATCTCTGATCACTCATCTAAATCATTTTTAAAATCTCATCTACATAGCCGGAACTTTTGTATCCTGCAAATTAGCAGATTATTCGCAAGCAAATCCATGTTCAAAATATGCTCCAAATATGCACAGTGTTCATTTATGGTTATGAATGCGTTTCATTCCGTGCCAGCCATATAATGCCTCTATAAGATGGAAATCACAGAATTCCCATATAAGTATTAGCAACTACAGTGTTACTTGAGACTAGACAAAATGCCATTGTCCAGTATTCCATTTTCTAACCTATTCTCCCCCTCAGAGTCAACCATAACAACCATGCCCTATCAAAATAAATATTTATTTCCAGTATGTTTCCCCTGAGCTATGATTTTTTTCCTCTGTTATCACACATGAACAGCTCATTAAAGGGAACCTGTCAGCAGGATTGTGTACAGTAAACTACACACAGTGTCAGGTCGGCGCCGTTATACTGAATAAAATGATACCTGGGTTGATGAAATCTGTCTTGTGGTGGTTGTTTAATCTTTTTTTTCAGTATGTAGTTAATGAGATTCTCGTGCCCTCGAGCACCACATGCGCCAATCTTGGGCACGAGCATCTCATAACTACAAACTGAAAATAAAGATTAAACAACAACGATCAACCAAAGTATCAGTTTAATCAGTATAACGGCGCCGACCTGACATTGTCTGTAGGTTACTGTGCACAATCCTGCTCACAGGTTCCCCTTAATGTACATGGATATTCCTTTCTGTACGTCAATGGCCAAGAAAATGTAGTATATGCCTGTATAACATGATGGAATACAATGACCTCTTATTATACCATTATAACTTACAATATTGCCATTTTATATTATTCAGTATCATCAATTACATTTTAAAATCAATAGCTTAATTTTCATTTTCTGCCAATTAAACTTTTTTTTTTTTTTTATTAAGAACTTGTTACTGTTTGGTTAGAAAAATCAAATCAGTTTCTAGCCAGCTACTACCTAGTATTTGCATAATGTTCTCAGCAAGAAATATAGATTTAAAGGTTGTTAGGGCCATTGCGAGCGAGGACCCATATTGATCTAACATTCTAATTCCTTTTCCTTTTGACTTGTTTTATTGGCGTTATAGAATAATGAGTTCATTATCGTAGCATGCAGTGTGTCCGTTTGGGTATAACATTTCTAACACTTCCTATGTAGCTTTGTAGGTTACCACATAAAGTCTACCCAGTTGAATTTAGAAGACACCAGAGTGCCCAAGCTTTGAAACAAATCTGACGACTAAATTTCAAGGAGCCAATCAGAAAGAGTAGCAAACATGCAAAAACATTTTTACTTTGCAATATATTTACTATATTTTCCTCAGCAGTTTAGCCTTTTTGCATGTACAGTGTTCATTTTTTAAATATTTTAATTCTGCATAATGAAACAGAAGAAGGTGGCTGGTAAGTATAATACTAGAAGCAGGGACCTTAGATTAATGGCACCACTCCAGCACTGGAATAGGAAAAAAACAAAACACTGGAGTAGTGATTTAAAGGGAATCTGTCATCCCAAAATTGGCCTATAAACTAAGGCCACTGACATCAGGGGATTATCTGCAGCATTCTGTAATGCTCTAGATAAGCCCCCGATGTATCCTGAAAGGTAAGAAAAACAGGTTATATTATACTCACCCAGGGGCGGTCCCGCTGAGGTCCGGTCCAATGTGCGTCGTGGTCCAGGTCCGGCACCTCCCATCTTCATGAGTATAATATAACCTTCTTTACAGGCCAATTTTGGGGTGACAGATTCCCTTTAAGTTTTTTTCTAAACAATAATATGGTACCAGTGTCTGTCTAATGTGATCAACTTGCCAGTGGTATAATAATAAAGTCATATATAAATGGATTTTTAATTGTTTTTAAGTTATTTTTGTTCTTAGATTATAAAGATTAATTGTAAAATTCAAGGGAAAAGAATTTGCACTTCCATGAGAGATATAAAAACAGGAAATTTTTTAATAAAATCTTTGTTAAAAAAAAATGACTTGTGCAGTTCCTCTGACGCATCTTCTGCGTATCACATGAGCTTAGTCATAGAGATAATTAACCATAAACTGTGACTATATTTAAAACCAGTAAGAACCAATCACATGTGAACAACCACATAATGTGCATAATTAATTTAGAAAGCACCTGTTGCACTAAGCATTACTGATGACATGATGTCGTTATCCTCAATATATATGCATCATATCATTTATATAATTTAACCCATTAGGTTGTTTGGTGTTTAGCAGCAGAATCCAATATTGGGCAAGTAACCTTCACCAACCCATAACATACCAAATTAATGATACTTTTATTATGTTTCTTTATGACGTGCTTAATTTTCCTTGAGTATGTATTGTTGGCATTTATGATATTCTGTGGACCGAAAGTCACTAAGTCGTGTCCATCCTGAACACGCAATCATGGCAATCCCATATAATTAATTTACGCCGTATTTGTTCTAATCGAAACATTTTCAATGAGGAAAGTAATCATATTACAAGTAGACTGAAGGCATGTGGACACACTAGTAATACTATCAATAAATCTTTAAAAATATTGTTAAGAAAATAATCGATCTAAATTTTTAAATACAAAAAAATAAAATAACTAATAAAACAATAAATAAATTGGTGACTTTCAGCAGACCATATGGTCTCCAGTTTAAAAAAAAAAATAAATCCATTATAAAAGAAAATTACCTATTTTAAAACAGGAGGACATTTAAAAAAAATACTTGATCGGTGCTATAGAATTTTGGCTAAACGTGGTTTTTCACTAGCAAACCATTTATCTCCCAGTTTATATAAAGATCACAGCAGTAACAGAACAACATGGCTATAACAAAAAGGTTTCTGTAAGTCTGGAGAAAATAAATGTATCATTTGTTAATACTAAAGAAAAAAACTTAATGAATTGTTAGAGCATATTGTATGATACTTTAAATATGCAGAATGTAAGCTATCAGTAGGCTGCAATCAGGAAGTTTAAAAAGTGTGTGTCTTAACACATACATGGTCTCATAAATGGCAACAATACATATTCAGGGGTAACAAAGCACTTCATAGCGAAATATAATAAAAGTATCATTAGTTTGGTAAGTTATAGGTTGGAAAAGGTTACTGAGTGCCGCCGTACAGTGAGAGCAGAGTGCAGCGGTGACGTCACCGCTGTGCTGTGCTTTTACTTTCCGGCCGGCACTCAGTCAGAGCGGGAAGCAGACGGCTAGGGACCTGACGGACACCGGAATGTGAGTATATACGTTTTTTTTTTTTTACATTTACGATGGTAACCAGGGCAAACATCGGGTTACTAAGCGCGGCCCTGCACTTAGTAACCCGATGTTTACCCTGGTTACAAGCGAACGCATCGCTGGATCGGTGTCACACACACCGATCCAGCGATGACAGTGGGAGATCCAGCGACGAAATAAAGTTCCAAACGATCTGCTACGACGTACGATTCTCAGCGGGGTCCCTGATCGCTGCTGCGTGTCAGACACAGCGATATCGTATGGATATCGCTGGAACATCACGGATCGTACCGTCGTAGCGACAAAAGTGCCACTGTGAGACGGTACCCTAAGTTGGTGAAGTGAACTGAGAAAGATATGGCATAAATTAAATAATGTTTATAATTGGTACAGAAGTATTAGTACTGTTCACCTAATAAGGTTGTGTGAGACAACACCTATAAAGCTTTGAATCCAGATGCTGCAGCTTCCTAGGGAAGTGTCAGAAGGCTTCTTGTGGGCCTCTATGGAGAATATCATTATGAAAGTGCATTTTAAAATCTGACATGAACATCATCTGTATATTTATTTCACTACATAGAATAGCTTATTTGCCAGGTAATACAATGCATTGAATATTCTGCTATTGTTTATCTGTATTTATATAATAAAATATACAATAATTGTCACAAACTTGAAAATACTAAAAATAAAGTATAAGATATATTCAAATGATAAAATTATCAGCAGACAGTAGGGTTATGGCTGTGCAAAAGCCATTATTTAGGGCAACTATCTGTGGAGACGTTGAAGGACCTATTTCCCCTTAAGGCACTGCACTGAATCACAGGCAAAGCAGTAAACATCTTATTAAACAACAAGTGCAGAAAAGCAAAAGACAGGAGCCTCCAGAGTCATGTTAATTATCTCAGGGTCGGTGTCAGTAAGAAGGCTGTCTGGCAGTTTCTAAGGCAGTCAGATGGTAATGCCAACATTTAAACATCCCCAAGGTCTTGCAGTTACAATACTGTCATATTTCAAATGACAGGTAATACTTAAGAACATCGCAACACTAACCTCCTCAATTATATTCAATGTCAACCAGACAATCCTGTAATTGTAAGTAAATATAAAAACATTAATAAGCATTTTCTTTCTATGGTGTGAAGGTCTATGAAAATACAACATTATGCAAGTGGAAAAATCTAAACTTTGAGGAAGTTTCTACCATCAGATTTAACACTTTTTACACACCCTCCTTTCACTGTTATAAACTATGGATTTATGGATATAAAACAAACCCATAGTTCATGTTCACTGCCTGCAATGTATCTTTGTTGTAAATGGTTGCTATTGTTCAACAAATTATGTAAATCAATAGTGCAAGCAAATATAAGAGACTCATCATAGACATATATTTCTCCACTTATGAGCCACTACTCCTCTTCAAAGCTTCTTGAGCTAACTATTCACTCTGAAATACTGCTAAAATATTTGATATTGAAGAACAGCTAGCTCAATTAGGTTATGTGCGCACAATGAATATTTGCTTGAAGAAATTTCTGCAAGGTTTCTGCGTCTCTTGGCAGGAAAAACACTTTAGCAAAAATGCGCTATTACTGTTTTTTTGGTGAGTTTTTTTCTTCGTTTTTTTGCATGCATTTTTGTACAGCAATGAAGGCTTTTCTTAGCTAAATAAAGATATTTTTAAAAAAGTTGTGTGATGTAATTTCTTGGTTCAACACCACCGTTTTCATGCTGATGCATTGGCATCAGGGTAATGGGATTAGGGATTGGTGTCAGAAGCTGTCTGACACCTAGCCCTAGGCTTAACAGGATGTTCGACTATTGTATATAAGGTTGTATATAATTCTGTATATAGGGTTTTATTGGTAATTGGTTTGATGTCAACATGTGGGTATCAGGTTTTGTTGGGATTATTGTCCATGTGTGTATGTACATCATATTTATATTATGTATTTATTTTTCAGTGAGGTTTTGACAATGGCCATCCCTGGTCGAAACGTTAACCTTATTGTCCGCCAAATCCTTTATATGCTATTGAGCACCTGGTGATGTCTGTACAAACAAATAAAGAAATAATACTTTCTGCATAATCTTCAAATTTTCAGTGTTCGGCTGTTTTTCTATAAATATTGTGACTATTTGTTCAGCCTGCACCTACCGCTTTAGGATACAGAGTGCACCACTTTTCTCTGGACTAGCCCTAGGCTTAGTAATGAAAAGGTGTCAGCCAGACACCCTCATTACTAAGCCGATAAGTAAACACAAACACACACAAACAAATACACACACACATTGTCATCAGCCTATGTAAGAACTCTAACAAAATGAACATTTTTAGGCTGTAACCAAACAGCAACTGTTAATTTTAAAGAAAAAAAAAGTGTGGGCTTCTGAATAATCTTCTAACCCAGCAGAGGGAAAGCCAATGGCTGAGGGCTGATGTTAATATTCTGGAAAACAGCCAATAGCCATAAAGGTTGCCAGGAAGGGGCCATGGATATTGGCCCCCTCCCAGACTAAAAACATCAGCCTTAAGATGCCCCAGAAAAGGCGCATCGATAAATGGGGTTGATATTTGTGGGATTAATGTCATCTTTGTGTTTTCAGGTGACCTCAAGCCCACAAGTTAATAATGGAAAGGCATCTATAAGACACCTATTTATTAGTAACCCCATAGTGATATTGTATAAAAACACACACACCTTACACATTAAGTCCTTTAATAGAAATAATGACACAGATTCCTTTAATGAATCTTAATTAAACCAAACTTTCCGAACACTTAATCCACTGATGCCAACGTCTCCTGCACAAAACATACAATAAAATAATAAGCACCAATCATCCTCACCTGTCCGCAGAGAAGATAATCCATAATGTCCCACAATGATTCTGATGTCTCCCAAAGACAGCCGGGGATACACTGACAGGAGGTAATCACTCTTGCAGTATATCACGGAGCTGCCGCCGTGAGAGGTCACATAGTTCATCAGCTAATTAGCTCTGGTGCTCTCTCTTATGGCACCACTGCTGTGTGAGAAAGATCACTCTCCCAATGTGACTGTTCTACATGTGAGGATTAAATAAGATGTGGAGGGCACCACTTATATGATAATGAAGAAGATTTTTAAAGAATGGGGTTCAACCATGGGCAGTATAAGTATATAACATGCAAAACACAAGAAAAAGAATGCCCACATACATAGGGAACACCCAAACAAATTAAACACTCAATTTATTATGGAAAAAAAACATGACACTAGAAACACAACAATTTAAAAACATTTAAAACAGTTCTGAAAATCCACAAAGGCCATGTCCAATAATATGGATCATGGACATCCCGTAACTACCAAAAATATGCTTGATGCTGTGTACATGGACTCAACAATAAATGTTAAATACAGGAAAAAAATTATCAATAAGAGCAGCCCCCATCTATTCACAGTACCATATAAAATATGTGGTGGGAAAGGGTATATATATATGCATATATGTCCTATACAAAAAAAAATAAAAATGGACACAAAAATATATGCAGGCTTTTATAGCACACAATAAAGACCATACTCGGACAAAAAGGGAATAATAGTATCCAAGATGTTTGCAAAAAAAAAAAAAACACATGAAGGACTCCCAGACTATGAGAAATAAGATTCTCTGGTCTGATGAGACAAAGATAGACATTTTTAGTGATAATTCTAAGTTGTATGTGTGGAGAAAACAGGCAATGCTCATCACCTGCCCAATACAATCCCAACAGTGAAACTATCATGCCATGGGGGCATTTTTCAGCTGCAGGGACAGGATAACTGGTTGCAATTGAAGGAAACTGTGATGGAAATGTATACGTTTCATATAGATCTCACTTGCATATATACTCATATATACTAATGTATGCTCATATGAACTCATATATACCCACAGCTAATAAATACACTATAGTCAATTGCTTAATTTAGCCCCATGAGCCAGACCAGCTCCAATCAGACAGTTCCTTGGTACTTTCTAGACACCAAAAACAGGAACCAACACCAGATGTCTTAAGCTGATGTCTAGATTTTTTTCTGAAATAGCAGGAAAAAGACGACAGCTACATAGGGGTGCTAAATTAGCTTGTTGCTATGCCTTACCCAGAATATTTTATGTATTCAGACAACCAATAACATAACAGCTTAGTTGTATGTTAATTAACTAACCACCCCTTTCTTTTCTGTATGCGCCTATAAAACCATGTATGAACAATAAACCGCCTGAATTGGTGGAATGTTATTCTGTCACCTTCGTGCACAGTGTTATTCTTCCTTGAGCGCTCAATATATTCTATCTGATTGGGAACGGACACAGCACACACAGGGATAGATTCATCCCAAACCAAATTTCCATAACAAAACAAGAATGCGGCCAAGTACAGAGATATCCTGGATGAAAACCTTCTACAGAGTGCTCGGAACCTCAGACTTGGCCTAAGGGTACCGTCACACAGTGAAATTTCCATCGCTACGACGGTACGATTCGTGACGTTCTAGCGATATCGTTACGATATCGCAGTGTCTGACACGCAGCAGCGATCAGGGACCCTGCTGAGAATGGTACGTCGTAGCACATCGTTTGGAACTTTCTTTCGTTGCTTGATCACCCGCTGACATCGCTGGATCGTTGTGTGTGACAGCGATCCAGCGATGTGTTCGCTTGTAACCAGGGTAAACATCGGGTTACTAAGCGCAGGGCCGCGCTTAGTAACCCGATGTTTACCCTGGTTACAAGCGTAAACGTAAAAAAAAAAAACAGTACATACTTACATTCCGGTGTCAGTCCTCCGGCGTCTCAGCTTCTCTGCACTGTGTGAGCGCCTGCCGGCCGGAAAGCGAGCACAGCGGTGACGCGGTGACG
This sequence comes from Ranitomeya variabilis, assembly GCF_051348905.1. NCBI lineage: Eukaryota > Metazoa > Chordata > Amphibia > Anura > Dendrobatidae > Ranitomeya > Ranitomeya variabilis. The sequence goes on from NC_135233.1 coordinate 900,787,221, forward strand.
TCACCGCTCTGCTTTCCGGCTATGGCGCTTACACAGTGGAGAGAAGCAGAACGCCGGGGACAGACACCGGAATGTAAGTATGTACTGTTTGTTTTTTTTACGTTAACGCTGGTAACCACGGTAAACATCGGGTTACTAAGCGCGGCCCTGCGCTTAGTAACCCGATGTTTACCCTGGTTACCCGGGGACTTCGGCATCGCTCCAGCGCCGTGATTGCAAAGTGTGACCGCAGTCTACGACGCTGGAGCGATATTCATACGACGCTGCGGCGTCACGAATCGTGCCATCGCAGCGATGGAAATTTCACTGTGTGACGGTACCCTAAGGTTCACCTTCCAACAAGACAATGACAATAAGCACACAGCTAAAAATAACAAAGGAGTGGCTTCAGAACAACTCTGTGACCATTCTTTACTGGCCCAACCAGAGCCCTGCCCTAACCTAAACAAAATTGAGCATCTCTGGAGAGACCTGAAAATGACTGTCCTCCAACGTTCACCATCCAACCTGTTGGAACTGGAGAGGATCTGCACGGAAGAATGGCAGAGGATCCCCAAATCCAGGTGTAAAAAAACTTGTTGCATCATTCCCAAGAAGACTCATGGCTGTACTGGCTCAAAAGGGTGCTTCTGTGATATTTCAGTATTTCTTTTTTAATAAATTTGCAAAAATTTCTACATTTTTGTTTTTTTTTTCTGTCAAGATGGGGTGCAGAGTGTACAATAATGAGAAAAAAACGAACTTTTTGGAATTTACCAAATCGCTGCAATGAACCAAAGAGTGAAAAATTTAAAGGGGTCTGAATACTTTACGTACCCACTGTATATTATATTATATATATACAGCTCTTGCAAAGCTTAAGAGAGCAACACATCAAAACGCTGTCATGGGCAGTACATTCTCCAGACCTGAACACCATTGTAAACTTCTGGAATGTAATCAAGATGATGATGGATAGTCACAATATCATGAGCCCTGCTGCAAACTTACAGCAGGAGTCTGTGTGTTACAGAACAACAGAGCGTAAGGAGCGCTGCGGTAAGCTTACCTGCCGCAGCGCAGGAACTGGAACACGTGACTTCTGGGGGAGTGGATGGAGGCGGAGCCACAACCAATCTTCAAGACCATACCCCTTCCAGTGCACCAAATACTGCAGATTCCAGTGCACCCACCGAGAATCAACAATGCGCCCAACCTCATACTCCAGATGACCTTCCGCCAGCACAGGAGCAGTGACGGATGAGGAGTCCTCCTCGACTGCCCCCAATGATTTCAAAAAGGGACCTGTGTAAACATTGGATATTTTGAAGGAGGCGGGAAGCTGTAACCTGTAGGCCACTGGGTTGACAACCTCAATAATTTTATATGAGCCAATGAACTTAGGACCCAGTTTGACCAAGGGGACTTTAAGCTTAATATTGCAGGTGGATAGCCACACCTTCTCATCCACTAGGAATGCAGGACCCGACCCTCTCCTCTTGTCCTCAAAAAATGTATACCTTCCTTGGGCCTTGGTAATGTTTCGCTGAACCTCCACCCACTCCATCCAGGAATGAAGTGGAGCTGGTCTGTTTCTTCCAGGCTGGGTCTTACAGATGGCCTAAGGCCAACAATTCCAGTTTGAGAATGAATTGCAGTCACAGGCATAGCTGTGATTGCAATGCAGAATAAAAAAATAAGTATAGGTTTGGACAGGCTAGTATCCAAGGCAGATGTAGGGAAAACTTGCTCTAGCTTTTGGCGTTTTGAAACTGACTGCAGGATGGTAATCGTGCAGTCCATTTCAGTCCCGGTCTGGGTTTTGCACATGGCTTAAGGCCACAGATTTTGGTTTAAAATCCCTGCAGTAAAGGGTTTGGGGTGTGTCAGTATCAGAGTATAGTTTGCAGCAAGCAAAGCAGACTGCTCTGCAAAAACTCAGATCTGTGTGAGATTAACACAGAGCCCAGCAGAGCAAACTCCAGGCACTCACAGCGTGCACAGAGGTGCTGTCGCTCATGGAAACCAAGAAGAGGAGGACTGTAATCTGGAGGATATGGTTCCTGGCTGTAATCCAGAGGATATCGACTACTATGTAGAGCTGAGAGTTGGACATTAATGCTGTATTTTTGTGAGTTGGACATTTAATTCTGTGAAGTAAATGCATTAAAGAGACTTTTTGTTTGGAACTGTGTTGGGTCACTTACTCATCACTGCGTAAAAGTGCTACCATAGCACAACAATATACATACATACACCATTCTATTGGAATTATTTTGAGGATGATGACAAACTGCACACAACTTTGCCCTATTAATTTCAAATGAACCCTATTTGTGATTTAGTAGCGATATCACATGGTCAGGCTTGGAATTGCATCTGTAACATGGAACAAAGTATAGCTGCTCTATAATCATGTAAATAGGCCTTTAAGGAGACCTATTTTTCTTTTACAAGTAAAGTTACTTATTTTAATCTTTGGGAGCAATGATATCAAACAAAAAACAAAAGAAATGTAAAAACACAAAAAGTAAAATGTATGTTAATGCACAAGTCAATAACAATGACAAAAAGGAAAAAATCAAAATAAGGGTAATAAACCCTGCATTATAGTGTCTGGAAAAGGCAAAATGAGGTAGTCAAGTATACTGTATTACATAAATTCATAACAATGCAAAGGCTGATCAATAATGAAATGAAAAGAAGTTTAGCTACTCTTTAATGAAGCATTAAAATATATTGCACAACACAATGCGGACATGTTATAAAGTTGTTGTGCTACACTTTGTTACAGATACATATCTACCGAATAAAATAATCAGAATCTGCTCACTGTTGAGCAGATCAAACTACATCTACAGGTGCTTATTTTTTGTATTTTATAGTGCAGAAGGATTCTGTACAATAGGGACATTAAAAATTAGCAAATCTGTTAAAAGTGTTGGAAAATCTCATGAAATATGGCACTCAACATAAAAAGACTAGTGCTTACGTTGAGAACCATATTTATCAGAATTCATAATACTATTTAGCTTGACAAAAGTATAATTGCATTGATATTCTGCAATGTCTACTGACGTATTGTTTTTCTTTATTGATCGGGAATCGGTCATTTTGACTTTACAGCTGAAATTACCAGTTTCGCTATTTAGGTTCTAGTAGAAGTATGAAAATTATATCTGTTTTGCAGTTACTTGTAAAACACAACCTTTGAAACCACATGCATTGAAGTGCATTGGGGCGTGTCAAAGCACTCAGAATGAAACACCTCCATGAGATTTCTAGACTAAATTGCATGTGGTTCAAAATCTGATTTCTTATGGCTGGCAAACAATTTTGCTATGAAACAGTTATTTTTAATTTTTTGTACTGGACCTGTACACTATTATTTAAAATAATATATTTGAATGCTCAACCTTGGATAATTATATACTTGCAGTCATTGCAGTGATTGTTTACCTGAGAGGAGACATTCCTAAATAAAATTGCTTCCCATAGGGGGTATTATCCCATAGGAGTCCTATTTTGTCTCTCCGGCATCATGCATTATGTACAAATATAGTTACATCAGTGTTAACAAGTCCCCTTTAACATACTTTCTCATTAGTTTTGCATTTATGTGTTTTTTCAGAGACCAGGCAGTGTTGTTTCCTTTTATCTTGGAAACAATTATGTACTGTAATCTGTTTCATCTTCTCAGGAAAATGTAATATCCGAGTAGATACCCTTTGCTTGTACTGATCTTATCTTTTGGTGCTATTGAAGTGTTTAGAGCAGATAGTTGACAAGTTTAATTGATCTGGAATTTTGAAAGCAAATTCTCTTTCAATGGAAGATTAAACTAATGTGCATAATAGGGAATGAATAAAAAAAATACAAAACATTTTATAATGTCAAACAGTTATACATGGAAACCGGGTACTTCCTTTTAGAAATTACATTTATTTAAAAAGCATTTTCCCTCAATGCTGAATGAAAATGCTGTTAAATTTGAGAGAATTGCAGAGACACCACACGAGATGCCGACCCTATAAAATTACTCCGGTGACTCACGGTGGCCACGGCTGTATCTGTTAGGCTACGGTCACACTATCAGGATTTTGTCCGAATTTTACATCAGTATTTGTAAGCCAAAACAAGGAGTGGGTGATAAATGCAGAAATTGTGACATGTTTCTATTATACTTTTCCTGATTTCTCCACTCCTGATATAGGCTTACAAATACGGAGGTAAAATAGTGAGCAATCACTGAATGTGTGAACATGACCTTAGGATTGATTGCTTATACTAAATGCTGGCGTGATGTTAAGGGAGACTAACATTATGGCTTTTCCTAGGTCTCTGTTAATGATAGGAGTTGAGATAGACAGGATCTGGGGCATCACCTTAAGACACATGATGATATCACAGGGTTTTTGAAGTCATAGGGTTGAAGGTATCAAATTTAACACTATCAATGACAATATCTAATGTGTCAGGGAGAGTTGCCAGTCACAGTTGGTTTCAGTCCTATAGAATAAAGCACAAAGAATCCTGTTTTTTTAGACAGCCTTATGTGCCTTTCTGCAATATGTAAATCGGAATTATTTTCTCCTATATAGTTTTTCCTATACAGATCTGCCGAAAAAATAAAAATCTTGGAAAGTTAGCCCAGTAACTTCTAGAATGATTATACATTTTTAATAGGTTTGACCATTCTGCGGCATATGGATCTTTGTTTCGATTGCATGCTATTTTTTGCAAAAATAGTTTTACATAGTTCAAATCTCGCTGTTAAAAGTCCCAAAGCACTTAGTTCAAAAAGCTGAAAGAAATAACAACTGATTTCCTAAGCATGCTACCTCACTTCTGAGACTGTGGAGACTGTAAAGTATATTTCATATTAGTTCTGCAGTAATAATCTTGCTAATCTCTTCAATAAATTATTTAAAAGTGTGGCAAGTGGGGATGCTGTTAAAAGATTGTTAACATGCATTTTGGAGGGCAATAGTCAGTGAAATGAAATAAAGTCCAACATTTTTATCTACTACTTTGGTTTTTATGTATTACATATATGAATATGGGCTTTCAGTAACAAAAGTTCTAAATGGCAGCAGATAATTTCAATTTATGTGATGCACCCATTAAACAGGAATGTTGACCCACTCAAAAATCTTACCATTATTTTGGAAGGATGATGGCTAGGACAGATGTGTGAACTGTTAACTTCCATTAACTGTTATTTTGATCGCTCAAAGAAAATTGTAAAATTATTATTAGTGATGAGCAAATGTGCTCGAATAAGGTGTTATCCGAGCATGCTCATGTGCTAACAGAGTGACTTTGGTGTGCTTCAAAAATATGTCCAAATTCATGTGACTTCATGTCTTGTGGCTGTTAAACAGCCTCTACATATGCAGGGATTGCTAAACAAACAGGCAATCCATGCACGTGTTGCTGCTGACAAACAACCTCGAGACATGCAGCAGCGGGGACTTGAACATTTTTTGAGCACACCGAAGACACTCTGTTAGCACATGAGCATGTGGATCGCCCCCCAAGGACTAGGGGGTACTCGGTACCGGGTCTTGTACTTCACAGGGGGATGTCACGGTCCGTGGCCCTGGGACGTCCGTGTAAAAGGGAAAGGTCTTTAAAGGGAATGTTCGTGATGCCACCTGTGGTTGGTATTCAGTCAGGGTGACTGACGCTGCTTTACGGGGTCAGCTGGGGTGATGTTATGGCAGCTAGATGGTATACCTTCCCACAGGTGAAGTGTATCCCCAGGGCTTCCAGGTGAATAGATGGTGAATGATGAATGGAGCAGTGAAGAACAAGGACATGGGGTTGCAGTCTCTTTACCTTTACTCAAGACTTCAGCATCCACAGGCAAGGGCACCAGATCACAGGGCAGGCAGAGTCCGGCCAGTTTGGAGGCAAGTCCAGAGTTCCCTTGTCCAGGTGGAAATCAGTAGCCTTCCCTTGTGCTGCGGTGGTGTAGTCCCTTACTGCCTATGGCTTCACATAAGGGTCTCACAGATGTGGTGTTTCATTCTCTCTGTCCCCCATATAGGATAGGACAAAACCCGTATGACTGGTGACTTGAGCCTGTTGATAGGGTCTCATAGATAACCTGGCTCTGTAGGTGTCACCGTGCCTCCTGGGTGTAGGTGCAAACAGGTAACCTGCAATTAGCTGTCCTGCCAGTCTCTGGAATAGGGCATAGAGGTCCTTACTCCCTCGGTGTTCCAGCTAACGGGTTTTGCGCCTCAGAAGGAGACAGCTTGAGCGGGGCTGGTCCCCTTCTGGTATCCTCTCCTTTGCTTCGACTTCCTTCACGCTCGCTGCAATTCAATTCTGCCTTTCAATGTCTCTTTAAGGGAGCTGCAGCTCTGAGGGCATGCACAGCTCCTTTAACCTTCCATCCTCCTCAGACTCTGGTCTGGAGCTAACAGAACTCCTGTCTGGAGCTCTGCCAGGAACTGAACTTTGTCTGGAACTAACTAACTTTCCCTACAGACTACCAGTTATATACAGTATATATATGGGGAGTGACCTAATAAATAGGAGCAGAAGCTCCCCCTAGTGGCCTGGAGTGTGAAAACGTGTTGCATGTTTGTGATACCTAGATGCAGTTATCCTTCTTTGCCTCCAAACAAAGTATCACTCTCCCGAGAGCAAAGCAATATCACTGCGATGACCAGGACCCTGGGGTGCCGCACATGCTTGGGTAACACCATATCCGAGCATGTTCCATCATCACTAATTATTATCTATTATACTTACTTCTGAATACTGAAGTGTTTATTATAGAGTTATCAAAGAAAGATGTGACCTATAAGATAATATATCTCACAGTAGTGTCCCATGAGCAAGAAAAAACCCAAACCTAAAAGAACCCAGGGCATGCTTTGAATTATATGAATATACATTTATTAGACAGTCTGCATTGACTGCTTCATGGTATTTAGAGCAGCAAAATGTTGCGTTCCAGAATGGTATTATTAGAGATGAGTGAATCTTTTGAAATTTGAATTTGCCGACTTAACTGAATTTCCCCCCAAGGTTTCGATTTATAGCCAATGAATTATGAAAAATGTCAATACTAGAAAGCTTGTAATTGCTCGTAAAATACACATGGGAGAGAAAAGAGAAAGAGAACCAAGCTGACTGTAAGAGATTACACTTCACAAGAGACACAAAGGAGAGGGAGGGAGAGAAAGGGACTGGCAGGGACAGAAAGGGACAGAAAGGGACTGAAAGGGAGAGAAAATGAGAGGAGTTGGAGGGAGAAGTTGAGAGAGGGAGGGATATGGTGGAAGAGAAAAGGAGGGAGATGGAGGGAGAGAAATAGGAAGGGAGTTGGACAGAGAAGGCAAAAGAGGGAGTAAGCAGATGAAAAATGAAGGGAAAGGGAGGGATAGAAAGGGGAGGGAGAGGGAAAAAGGGAGGAAGAGTGAGGGAAATGGGAGGGACATTTGAGTGAGAGGTAGACAGGTGAAGTGAAAAGGAGGGAGATGGGCAAGGAAGTGGAGGAGCGGTGAATGGAGAGAGAGAGGTGCAGCGCCTCAGAGTCTGGTCGTTGCAGTAACGTCGCTCTTCCACCAGCACCAGGGGGAGTGATGGTACATCTGATTGTACTAAAAGAGTTCACCTTGCCAGGTATCACAGTCACACATTACACTTCACACTCCGGCTGCCAGGGGGAGCAAAAGGGCCTATCTACTAGGCCACTCCTCACACATGGGTAAAACTGGGGGTTGGATAGGAAGTTAGAGAGAAAGCAGCCTGAGAGAGTTTGGGAGAGGACCTGTCAGGGGTGGGATCCTGACAGCAGCCTAACACAGACAGATTGTTACGGAGCCGTGCCTGTACCTTATAGCGGCAGTCTCCAAAGAAAGGACACGAAGCGAAGTATATTGTGGAGAAGTGAGAAACGAGATCACAGCACAAAGGCGATAGAACCAGAAGGAGTTGTGCCCCAAGATCGGCAACATCCTTCTGAGGCGCGTAGCCGGTGGCTGGAGCACCGAGGAAGTAATAGGCTCTACGCATTACTTTGAACCACGGCAGAGCAGTTAACTATAGGTTGGCTGTCTCACCTTTACACCTAATGAAGACAACGGAGGCAATTGTGGGAGAGGGGCGTCTCTAGGGTCCCTATAAAATAACTCCAGGCCTACCCCATCATATGGGTGCATCCTATCCATATCATCTGGGGGACGGAGAGAAAGAACAGAAACATACATGACAGTTGTGAGGACTATCCCGTGGTGCTCAGCAGGGAGGTTCTACAACACACAGGCGCTGGTAGGAAGGCCACTGATTTCCACCTGCAAAAAGAACTCTGGATCTGCCTTCGGACCGACCGGTCTCAGCCAGCCCTGTTAGCAGTGCTCTGGATTGCGGATGCCGAAGCCTTCAGTAAAGAGGTAAAGAGACTGCAACCCTGTGTCCTCGTTATTTACTGCAACCTATACCGTCACCTACATCTTTAATTGGGCTCCCCTTAGCAGGGCCAGAGACCGGGTCAGGCCACCGTGACATCCCCAGAACTGAGAGACCCGGTACCGAGTACCCCGCTGCCCTGCGTTTGGGGGCCGCTCCAACTTGGCGTCACGAACAGGATCTACTTAAGCCTGAGAATCAGGTCATGTGTGCCTTGGAACTGTGACTGAATTGTGCTGAATCGTGATTTATTGCAAAGACTGTGTATTGCTATTTGCTGCCAAAATCCACCATCGCCGCGCCGTGTGGAGCATGCGGGGAGGAGCTATAGCTTCGTGGGCGGAGCCGGCCAAAAAGAGCGCAGAGCAAGAAGACGTGGTGAGGTGCCGATTCCGGAAGAGGAACTCCGACTTCCACCAGGTTAGCAGAGGGGAGGAACGGCCATGTCCGATCCAGGAGGAGCAGAGGCGGCGGTCACAGTCGCAGACTCAGAGGCACCTCAGGGCCCCGCAGTGGGCGCAGCCACAAGCCTTGTACCACCGCCGGGTTCCGCAGAGCTTGCCGCCCCCAGCAGCCAGCTGGATACTGCCGCGGCTACAGCAGCCATAATGCCCTTCTCCATGCCATACCTACCTGGAGCAGCCTGGCTCCCGCGATACTCAGGAGAATCACATACATTAACTGACTTTAAAGAGGGGATCTGCAGCCTGCTTGAGTTTTATCCCCTGACGGAGCCTCAGAAAGTTCATATGATAACAGGCCAACTCTTTGGAGCGGCTCTGAGAGAAGTGAAGTCCTGGCCCGCCGCGGATAAGAGATCAGCGCAGCAGGTCTTTGCAAAGCTTAAAACCACCTTTGACACACGCACCGCTACAGAAATTAAATTGACATTCTATGGGTGCAAGCAGAGGCCGCAGGAGCGCTTACAGGACTATGCCCTTAATCTCCAGGAGGCACTGCAGACCATCAAGCCCAAACAGCATGCAAGATGAGTATAAACTCCTGAAAGAGTGGTTCATCGAGGGGCTCCTGTGCAGTCACCAAAGTGCCCAACTGCACTTCCTGGCCATGCAGAATCCGGACCTGACTTTCGCACAATTCAAAGATAAAGCCATCCAAGCGCTACAGGAGCGACAGCCCAGCCGTGCAGTACTTCCCAGGCGTCAAGCGCTCACGTACCACCAGGAGGTGGCGCCGGATGCTCCAGTTTCCACTGAGGCCGATGCCCAGACCCTGGAAGACAATTCCCCTGCAGGACTACGCCTCCAGATGCAGGAGCTGACCAAGAGCGTTGCTGCCCTAGCCTGGACCGTACAGTCCCTACAGGAGGCCCCCAAGGAGAAGATCCAGCTGGCCTCCAGACCGGAGTATGTCCCCTGGCAGCGACAGAGGAGGATCCCGCCGACCAGAGGCAGGGACGACAATCGCTTTCATCGGGACGGACGACCTATCTGCCGCCGCTGCCACCAGGTGGGCCACCTTGCAAGGTACTGTCATTTAAACGAGCAACCCCTGGGGCAGAGGGTCAACCCCCAGGAGTAGGACGATCAGGCCCGCAAAATTGGAGAGCCAAATACATTGGAGGGCGACCAGTTCTTCCCATCATGATCGACGGTATCCCCATGAACGCTTTGCTGGACACCGGTTCTATGCCTTACATCCTTTATAAATGTTATTGGGAGGACACCAACATTACTCGTGGCCCCGATGATGATTTCACCATAATAGCCAGTAATGGTCAGCCATTGCCACAAGTGGGGTATAAAGAGGTCACCATTAAAGTGGGGTGGGTAGAATTGGAGGCCCAAGGGATTGTAATTGTTGATATTGACCGACGTGAATGTAATCCCATGATGACCATTGGTAATAATGTCATAGAAAATTGTCTTGCAGAGGTTATTGTCTTGTTACAGCAGGTAGCAGAAACAGCTGGTTACAGTGAACAACGTGCCCTGCAGAAAGAAATCAGAGCTCTGATGCAGAGACAGCAGGTGGAGCTGACTGGTGGTGAAATTGGCCGTGTCACAGTGAGTGATTGAAATCCCATTGCGATACCCCCCAGGAGTGAAATGTTAATATGGTGTTGGGCAGCCATAGGCCTCAGGGGTAAAGACTACCAGGCCCTGGTAGAACCGGTATATTCAGATAATAGGCCTACCCTCCTGACAGCCAGAGGGGTGGTTGACGTCCGCAAGGGGAGGGTGCCAGTATGTGTTCTTAACTGTGGGGAAGAAGTCCACCTAACCAAATATGCCACACTTGCCAAACTGTTTACCGTTAATAATAGTGTGATACAGGCACCCGGACCCTTGGTCCCGTCCAATCCGGTGGAGAACAACGGCTCTGCAGGGCAACTGAAAGATTGGTGTCAGGAATTGCACGTGGGCACTGACTCTACCCCATCTCACCAGAAACAGGGGGCCTACAGGGTGGTTGAGCAGGTATTCAGCAAGCACCCCCTAGATTTCGGGCAGGTAAAAGGGATTCAACATCATATCCCCACAGGAGATCATCCACCCATAAAAGAGAGATACCGTCCTGTACCCCCAGCTCATTATCAGTGTGCCAAAGACATGTTGCGAGAGATGAAGGAGGCTGGGGTAGTGAGAGACAGTTGTAGCCCCTGGGCAGCTCCATTACTCCTCGTTAGGAAGAAAGATGGCACAATGAGGATGTGTGTTGACTATAGGCAGCCAAATCGCATTACACATAAGGATGCATACCCACTGCCCAGGATAGAGGAGTCCTTGGCTGCTTTAAAATCTGCTAACTACTTCTCTACCTTGGATCTCACCAGTGGGTACTGGCAGGTTCCCGTGGCAGAGGCGGACAAGGAAAAGACGGTCTTCACGACGCCGATGGGTCTCTGCGAAATCAACTACATGCCCTTCGGATTGTGCAATGCCCCGGGAACGTTCCAGAGGATGATGGAGTGCTGTCTAGGGCACAAGAACTTTGAAACCGTGTTGCTATACCTGGACGACGTCATCGTCTTCTCCAAGACTTATGAGGACCATCTGAAGCACCTGGCCGAGGTGTTCGAAGCCCTGTCCAACTTTGGCCTAAAGGTAAAACCCTCCAAATGCCATCTGCTAAAACCCAAGGTGCAGTACCTGGGCCATGTAGTGAGTGCCGAAGGGGTGGCCCCAGACCCTGACAAGGTCACTGTGATCAAAGACTGGCCGAAGCCCGGCAACCTCCATGAAGTCCGGCAGTTCCTCGGGTTGGTAGGCTACTACAGGAGGTTTATCCAGGACTTCACCAAGAAGGCCGCACCATTACAAGACCTGTTGGTGGGCCAATCCAAGAAAACCAAGGGTAAGAATACCCCATTTGATTGGAACGATGGACTGGAAGGATCGATCACCTGCTTAAAGTTGGCACTGACGGGAGAAGAGGTACTGGCCAGCCCTGAATATAACCAACCGTTTGTGCTGTACACAGATTCCAGCAACGTGGGACTGGGAGCCATGTTGTCCCAGGTCCAGAAAGGCAAGGAAAGGGTAATCGCTTACGCCAGCAGGAAACTTCGTCCCACTGAAAGGAACCTTGACACTACAGTTCCTTTAAGCTGGAATTCCTCGCCATCATTTGGGCAGTGACGGAGAGGTTCAAGCACTACCTGGCCTCAGCAAAATTCACCGTCTTCACAGATAACAATCCACTAACACATTTGAACACAGCAAAACTCGGTGCCTTGGAACAGCGGTGGATGGCCCAGCTGTCCAATTATGACTTCACCATCAAGTACTGGGCAGGGCACAAGAATGCAAATGCCGATGCATTGTCCCGGATGCCCAACTTGCCAGAAACGGGGGAAGACCCGGAGGCACTTGAAGAGGTAGAGCTGCCCGCTTTCCATCGCCCCAAGGCCACCCAGTGTTCCCATCATGTGGAGAACAGGCGCAAGAACAAGCAGGATGCCACGCTGAATCCCCTGCCCCACCACAGATGGGCAGAGTCCCAGGATGGTGACCCCGTGGTCCGTCAGGTGAAAGAGCTCCTGATGCAGGCAGGTTTGCATCCCGGCCCGGATGATCCACAAGAGACGCAACAGCTGTGGAAGGGGAGAGGTAAACTGTTTATTCACGATGGTAAGCTGCGCCGAAGAAGCATCGACCCACGCACTCATGAATTGGTATGGCAGATAGTGGTCCCAAGGCAAGATGTGCCAATGGTTCTGGGAGTGTACCACGATGGGGCAGGACACTTCGGATGGAGGAAGTTGGAGAGGCTACTCCGTGGGAGGTTCTACTGGATCGGCATGAAGAAAGCCATCGAGAAGTGGTGTCAAAAGTGTGGCCCATGTAGCCTACGCAGGAGGGACCGTGACAGCCAACGGGCTCCCTTGCAGCCTATCATCACCAAACGGCCGCTCGAACTGGTCGCACTAGATCATGTGAAGCTAACAACTAGCCGGTCAGGCTATGTCTACGCTCTTACCATCGTGGATCACTACTCTAGATTCCTGGTAGTTGTGCCTGTCAAAGATCGAACAGCCAGGACAGCTGCTAAAACCTTCCAGCAGTACTTCTGTAGACCACATGGGTACCCGGAGAAGGTATTGACCGATCAGGAGCCAGCATTTGAAGCGGAGGTGTTCCAGGAGTTCTGCGATCTGTACGGGTGTAAGAAGATCAGAACCACACCGTACCATCCACAAACCAACGGGATGTGTGAGAAGATGAACCAAGTGGTAATTGACTTACTGAAGACCTTGCCTGTGGAGGAACGGAACTTGTGGTCAAAAAAGTTGCCTGACTTGGTAGACATGTACAACCACATCCCGGTGAATTCCACCAACTGTACTCCAGCGTACCTGATGCGAGGAAGATCTAGCAAGTTACCTGTTGATCTAGACATGGGGGTCCTAACCCCCGAAGATACCTCGCCAGATGCAGATTGGGATACAGAAAGGCAGCAGAGGTACCGCAAAATACAGGAATGCGTGGAAAGAAGTCTAGCCCAAGCCAGACAAAAACAAGAAAGGGACTACAACCAGCATGCTCCTGCGATTCCCTTGTCACCCGGTGAGCAAGTCCTCAAACGGAAGAAGAGATTACACAAGCTTGACGACCAATGGGAAGCAGAACCGTATACCATCCTGCCATCCGATTTTGACAATACGAAGGTCTGTCTCATCAGCAAAGATGGAGGGGAAACCTCAACGGCAATATCCAGAGACCACCTTAAAATATGCCCTGATAAGTTGAGAGAGAGTGAAACAGATTCAGGAACCTCTCCACCTGTAGAAGATGAGAAGATGATACACACTGTTCTTGGCGATTTTCCCAGTCTTGGACTCAAATAAATCAGGCCATTGTGGTACCTGTCTTAACGTTTTGTCAACTGAAACAGACAGAACTAAATGTGGTGCCAGATTATCCGGACCCGCAATCACAGCAGACCCCACCAGAGGATGCCATGCCAATAGTTGAACCGGCATAGAGTCCTCCCTCTGCTATCGGTAAATCTGCCATGCCCACCATTAGTAGCAGCAGCCCTGAGAGCTCCAGCATGCCAGTGCTACCCAGACTCACTAGAAGTGTAGCTAGAAGACAGTGCATTACACCAGCGACAGCAAGCGCAGCGGGCCCTGTTAGGCCAATAGCAACCCCTGCACTGCGGAGGTCTACACGTAGCACCAAGAATCAAACTCCACTTTGCTACAAAACTTGGAAATATTAAGATTAGCTGCTATTTGGTTGTAAATGTTTGTGTAAATATCTTTGTTACAGGTTTAAAAATGGTCAATGCAGTAATGGACAGTGAATTGCTCCAAAACTTTCAAAAGGGATCCCTTTGTTTACCCGGGATCCCTGCTGTTTCAAGGTTGCACCCACTGAACTGGAAGTCGTGAACTGTGCAAGACCAAAACTTTTGCAACATTCAAGTGTTCTCACCTCCCATAAAGGGAAGCACTGTTATATTTACTTATTCATAGCATTTCAAAATTTTGTATGTCTGTTACTAACATGTATTGTTGTTCTTCTTTTCCCAGTCCGGGAGTACTGGATTTAATGGGGGGGGGGGAGTGCAGCGCCCCAGAGTCTGGTCGTTGCAGTAACGTCGCTCTTCCACCAGGGGGAGTGATGGTACGTCTGATTGTACTAAAAGAGTTCACCTTGCCAGGTATCACAGTCACACAATACACTTCACACTCCGGCCGCCAGGGGGAGCAAAAGGGCCTATCTACTAGGCCACTCCTCACACATGGGTAAAACTGGGGATTGGAAAGGAAGATAGAGAGAAAGCAGCCTGAGAGAGTTCGGGAGAGGACCTGTCAGGGGTGGGATCCTGACAGCAGCCTAACACAGACAGATTGTTACGGAGCCGTGCCTGTACCTTATAGCGGCAGTCTCCAAAGAAAGGACACGAAGCGAAGTATATTGTGGAGAAGTGAGAAACGAGATCACAGCACAAAGGCGATAGAACAAGAAGGAGTTGTGCCCCAAGATCAGCAACATCCTTCTGAGGTGCGTAGCCAGTGGCCAGAGCACCAAGGAAGTGATAGGCTCTACGCATTACTTTGAACCACGGCAGAGCAGTTAACTATAGGCTGGCTGTCTCACCTTTACACCTAATGAAGACAACGGAGGCAATTGTGGGAGAGGGGTGTCTCTAGGGTCCCTATAAAATAACTCCAGGCCTACCTCGTCATACAGGTGCATCCTATCCATATCATCTGGGGGACGGAGAGAAAGAACAGAAACATACACGACAGTTGTGAGACTATCCCGTGGTGCTCAGCAGGGAGGTACTACAACACACAGGCGCTGGTAGGAAGGCCACTGATTTCCACCTGCAAAGGGAACTCTGGATGTGCCTTCGGACTGGCCGGTCTCAGCCAGCCCTATTAGCAGTGCTCTGGATTGCGGATGCCGAAGCCTTCAGTAAAGAGGTAAAGAGACTGCAACCCTGTGTCCTTGTTATTTACTGCGACCTATACTATCACTTTCATCTTTAATTGGGTGCCCCTTAGCAGGGCCACGGACCGGGTCAGGCCACCATGACATCCCCAGAACTGAGAGACCCGGTACCGAGTACCCCGCTGCCCTGCGTTTGGGGGCCGCTCCAGAGGGAGGAGAGATGAGAGGGACAGAGGGAAAAAGGGAGAGAGGGAGAAAGGGACAGAGGGAGAAAGGGACAGAGGGAGAAAGGGACAGAGGGACAAAGGGCCAGAGCGACAAAGGGTCCGAGTGACAAAGGGTCAGAGGGACAAAGGGTCAGAGGGACAAAGGGTCAGAGGGACAAAGGGCCTTAGGGACAGAGGGACAAAGGGACAGAGGAAAAGGGGGAAAGGGGGAGAGAGGGACAAGGGTTGAGATGGACAGGGGGAGAGAGGATGATGGACATGGAAAGAGGGAGAGAGAGAGGGAGGTAGAGACAGAGGCAGCCAGATAGAGGGAGAGGGACAGAGGGGGAAAAGAGAGAAGGGGAGGGCGAGAAATAGAGAAAGGAAGGTGAAGAGAGGGAGATTGAGCAGGACAGAGGGGGAAGGAGATAAGGAGCTATAGAGAGAGAAACAGAGAGAGGGAGAAAAGGGGAGGGAGACTGAGAGGGATATAGAAGAAGGAAGAAAGGAAGAGGGATGAAGGAAAGAGGAAAAGGGATGAAGAGAGGAAAAAGGGATGAGAGAGATGAAGAGGGATGAGAGAGAGAGAGGAAGACTGATGAGAGAGAGGAAGACGGTTGAGGGAGAGAGGAATAGGGATGAAGGGTGAAGGAAAGAGAGAGGGAGTCAAAGAGAGGGAACCCTGCTGACCATAAGTGCTTCCACTCTACAGATTAAATATACTTACTCAAAGAATTATTAGACATGCTAAATCGTTATCTTCCCCAAAAAAACATTGCTGGAAAACCCCATACACATTATGCTGATAGCCAAACTAGGTGATAGCGGCAAATTCGGCCAACATTAACAAAATAAAGTCATTAAAAATGGTTGAGAATGACTGATGAATGAGCAGCTGTGAGTGCAGCATCAGTAAGCAGCGGTGATTTAATTGACACTACCGCAAGTCATTGAGGCTGTTTTCCCAGCGGGATGAACTATAGTGAGCTCAGCACCGTGAAAAAAACAGATGATGTCACTGCAGTTCAGGAGCACAGCAGGAAATGCAGCCTCAGTGACTCACAGTAACCTTAATGATGTCACCTCTGGTCACTGATGCTGCGCTCGCAGCAGCGCATTCTCCTAGTGGTTTTAAGCCTGGATGGTCGCATCTTGGCACCGTCCAGGTTAAAAACTATTTATCCCAAGACTAGTGTTGAGCGATACTGTCCGATACTTGAAAGTATCGGTATCGGAAAGTATCGGCCGATACCGGCAAAGTATCGGATCTAATCCGATACCGATACCCGATACCAATACAAGTCAATGGGACACCAAGTATCGGACGGTATCCTGTATGGTTCCCAGGGTCTGAAGGAGAGGAAACTCTCCTTCAGGCCCTGGGATCCATATCAATGTGTAAAAGAAAGAATTAAAATAAAAAATAGGGATATACTCACCTCTCCGACGCAGCCTGGACTTTACCGCCGTAACCGGGAGCCGTTGTACCTAAGAATGCGCGCTTGAAGGGCCTTAGATGACGTCACGGCGCTCTGATTGGTCGCATAGCGGTCACGCGACCGCCACAGACCAATCACAAAGCAGTGACGTCACCTAAGGTCTTTCAAGCGCTTGAAATACCTTAGAAGACGTCCGCAGCTTCTGATTGGTCAAGTAGCGGTCGCGTGACCGCTACGCGACCAATCACAAAGCAGTGACGTCTTCTAAGGTATTTCAAGCGCTTGAAAGACCTTAAGTGATGTCACTGCTTTGTGATTGGTCGCGTAGCGGTCACGCGACCGCTACGGACCAATCAGAGCGCCGAGACGTCATCTAAGGCCCTTCAAACGCGCATTTTTAGGTACAACGGCTCCCAGTTACGGCGGTAAAGTCCAGGCTGCGTCGGAGAGGTGAGTATATCCCTATTTTTTATTTTAATTCTTTTACACATTGATATTAATCCCGATACCGATTCCCGATACCACAAAAATATCGGATCTCGGTATCGGAATTCCGATACCCGCAAGTATCGTCCGATACCCGATACTTGCGGTATTGGAATGCTCAACACTACCCAAGACATGTATTACAGCGTAGGATGTTATGATCTGGTGGCCTAAGAGCAGCATGAGGCGTACTCTGGAGAAGGTGGAACCTGTACTGACCGCAGACCCTGAACTTAACACCGCAACTAGAAGTAGCCGTGGAATGTACCTAGCACTCCCTGGACATCTCGACACAGCCGGAAGACTAATTACCCCTAGAGATAGAAAAGGGAAAACTATCTTGCCTCAGAGAAAATTCCCAAAGGATAGGCAGCCCCCCACAAATATTGACTGTGAGAGGAGAGGGAAAAAACATACACAGACTGAAATCAGAATTTACCAAAGGAGGCAACTTCTAGCTAAATAGAAAGGATAGGACAGAGTACTATGCGGTCAGTATTAAAACACTAGAAAATATCCACCACAGAAAATACAAAAACTCCACAGCTAACTAAAGGTATGGAGGGTATATCTGCATCTCCAGAGATACCAGCTTGGCTAAACAAATCCTTATACAGACCAAGCTGGACAAGACAAAAACATGGAAAAAAACTGAACAATAAGGCCACAGCATGTGGACAGAAAAAAAAAATCAAGGCCAGAACTACTCTTTGTTGAAAAGAACTGCAAAGCAGGAGAGACCAGGCAGAGATGTGAATCCTCCAGGAACAATGGACAACTGGCACTGACCAAAGGGTGAAGCAAGACTAAATAGCCCAGTCAAAATTGCAAAAAGTGAACACACCTGATAAATGCTGAGATTCAGAGACAGCAGCGCTACCACTTACAACCACTGGAGGGAGCCCAAGAGCAGAATTCACAACAGTAGGACAGAACAATGGACAGGTGAGGGACATGGTTGTTTTATTACAGGAGACGAGGGATTCAATGGAATGGGCATTAGGTTAGTATAACTGTGTTTGTTATTTTAAAATAAAAAAGGAAAAGTGTATTTTGTTTTTACTTTAAATAGAATACTTTATACTTGCTGTGTGTTTATTTACAATACAACTACTGGATTAGTAATGGATAGGTGTCTTCTAGATGTCTCTCTATTAATAATCTGTGGACATGATGTCACCTGACAATACAAAGCCTTTTCTGGGTGGCTGCAGGCTACTATTTTTAGGCTGGGGGGGACAAATATCAATGGCCTCTTGTGAGCATGAGAATACGAGCCCCCAGTTGTATGGTTTAGCAAGGCTGGTTGTCAAAAATGGGGGGAACCCATAGTGTTTTTTTTTTAATTTATTTAAATAATTAAAAAATATGGCATGGGGATCCCTCTATTCTTGATAACCAAACTTGGTAAAGCTGACAGATGAGGGTTGCTGCCCGCAGCTGTCAGTTTTGCCTGGCTGGTTATCAAAATTACAGGGGAACCCATGCCATTTTTTTATTTATTTATAGCGCAGGCGATGGCTGATTAATACTTCCATCAGCTGCAGTCTGCTCTCGCTGTTATCAGTTGAATATAACTCTCAACATACTCCCCTGATAGTGCTGATCATTTTGCAAGCAGGGGAGCATGATGAGAGGGGTCTTTAGCACCCAGCACGGGGGAACAGCGCTAACAGTGCCGCTGCTTACCAGGCACCGGTATGACACATGGATATCAATAATAAGTATGCACATGTGCGGGGCATTTTGCGGCCCATGCTGCTGTTAAAAAATGGACATATCAGCATATTTTGCCCATGGACATGGTCTGTGGAAACGCACTGACATGTGCACAGATCCATTCACTTGACTGAGTCTATGTGTGTGTCTTTAGTAAGTGTTTAAACTGTCACTACATGTACCAGACCCACTAACATCTGAAAGAAGCCTTATGAAGATGACCATAGATTATAATAGGTTAGTCTTTTATCCATGAAAAACACAGAACAGATATGTGAAATGCAGACACATTAATGAGACCTTTGGCAGGAACCACAAATTTAGTTTTAACCGGTTCCCGACATCCCACTGCAGATAAACATTGGCTCTTGCTGGGCTCTGTGGATCCTCAACGTTTATCAATGGTCAGTGGTCTCGCAGCACTCAGGACCCCCAGGGTCCTGCAAGCTCAGCTATTCCGGTGCAGAGCTGTAGCAGGTTACAGGTCCCAATTATGCTAACTCGTTGCTATCTTCTATATGTAGTGATTGCGGCATTTAGAAGATAACAGAGGGAGAGAGCTGCTCTTCTCACCTCTCCGATGCCCAAAGTGATGAGATGTAATCAAATCATGGTCGATCCGAGTGTTGTCATGGGAGTCGGAGGTCACGTGATGACCTTCGGGTCTGCCAGCTATGGTGACCTGTTAGACTCAGCCAGCTGAAAAATATTCTCAGAATCGCTGGAATACATTGAAGCGTTCCAGAGTTATTACCTCATGAAGTGCCACTGATCAGAATTTAAAAAATTGGCACACAGCCAACCTAGTGCTGTTTTAGAGTGATCTTTGTGGCAGGTCCCTGGCAGCTTCTGTCAACCCAACTTCTCATGACTGACAGGTCTCTTCCTGTCTGTGTGCATAGGGAGAGACTTGTCAGTATAGAGAAGCAAGGCAGGGAGAAGCCAGAGGGATCACTCCTTGGACTAGTTATCCAAAATATTAGTTTGTGCCTGGATTCTTAAAGTTGCTGCATTTAAAAGTAAACCACAGAAGGTTATAATGACAAAGAGGTGTCCTATGTATGCTGCTTGTGGCTTGGGCACCATAAATCAAAGGACAGATTTCCTTTAAAAAGGCTGTAAAAGTTTGCCTTATTGAGTTACACCTTTCTGCTCTTTATTTCAATAGCTAAAAAAGTAAATGTATATGGCATGGTTTACTTTCTTATGTTATACAAATGGTAAGCCGTAACAAATGTAGGGATACACTAGTACAGTCACGTAATCCTATGTAGCAAGATTTTATTTTACATATACTGTATTAGTAGCAACACTTTGCCTGGAAAACAATAACATATATTTAAAACAAATAGTGATAATAACTTCATTAGCATTACTTGGTAAAATGTCAAAAGGTTGAAAAGCCTCTGCCAGCATAACATGTGTACATATGTCTTAACACCTAATTAACAAATAATACATTGGAAGCTTAAGGTACAATTCAAGTGCCTTGTTCTCTAACGGGTTTAGCTTTCTGGAAATAAATCTTCATGCCAATTACATCCTTTATTGGTATTAAAAAGCTACCATAGTCATGCAACAGCAAAATATAATAGAGTAAATGCCACTAATTAAGATGTCATTCTAGTAATAGAAGGTTTATTAGAAATAAATATTAAAGACAACATGTTTAACCACAATTTTAAGTAAATACAAGTAATGGGCGAACCTGAACTGTAAAGTTCAGCATCTGTACCAAACACCTAGTGTCTTTGTCCAGACCCCGAACACGGACTTCTCCAGGAAGTCCGTATTACAGTTTTGGTTCGGCAGCCCGAAGAGCAGTTGATTCCCACATTGTCATCTGTGCAACAGCGCAAAAAACACAAGCTCTGACTGTCGTTAACTTGAAAGGTTAGAGACTTGAATGGTCAGATGACAGCGCATGAGCCAGCAGCTGTAACATTTGGTAAAAAGGTTATCGCCGGTCACAGGCGTAGAATGATAAGAGCACTACTCATCATCGTACGCTTACTCTTGCTGATAGCAGCAAGAGCAGGCATACAATGATGAGAGTATTTATCTGCCAGCACCTGTGCAGGAAATAAAAAATAGTGTGAGGTCCTCTCTATTTTTGACAATCAGCACAGGCAAAATCGACTGCTGCGGGCTGCAGCCCTCAGCTGCCAGTGTCATCCATCATGGCTGGTTATCAAAACTAGAGGGTCCCCCATGACATTTAAAATTATTTCAATAAATAATTTAAAAAATGGAATGGGAACCCCTCTATTTTTGATAACCAGCCAAGATGATGCTGACAGCAGAGGGCTGCAATCAGCAGAGGGCTGCAATCAGCGAGAGCAAGCGTACAATGATGAGAGTTGTGCTCTCATTATCCTACACCTGTGACCCGAGGTAAACTTTTTACTGCCAGTCACAGCTGGTGGCTCACATGCTGTCTTCTGTATGACGTTGGAACCTTAGAGCTTGGACCGGCGGTAACTTGAAAGCTTACCACCAATCAGAGCCAGTCTTTCTCGTGCTCTCATATAGATTACAGTGCAGTAATCACTGGATTTATGGATCACATATTCACTTGAATTGGGTCCGGGTTCGCCCATCTTTTGTGAATACATAAAAAAAATTGATCCAAAAATATGTGATTGCTCCTTGGCATTATTTGGACTTAAAGACCAATTCATGTAGCTGTAGGAAAGAAAGGGACAATCATATCCACAAACTGTGGACCTGCCTGGCTCTGTTTGCTGTATGGATACAGAAGCTGCCGACATTTACATGCACTAGTCTGGTCTGCAAAATGGAGCTGTCATGCCTCAGGATTTGATCCGGCATTCTTGTGCTCTTTTGTCAGCGTCTGTCTGCTGAGCCAAAGGAGGTTCTGTCGCTACTTCTGAGTATCTAGGAAAGTCAGATAAGTTTACTGCTGGTGTTTCCGTCTTGCACTGCACTCTCCCTTGATTTCTTGATAGGTATGTGATGTACTCAATGGCCTTTTAAGGAGCCTAGTCAGAGTTATCTTCTCTAATTTTATGGTCAGTATAGGAACTGACTGGGGTTTGTACAGTTTTTTCTTAGTTAGATCTTTTATCCCCATGTTAACTACCACATATGCATAACAAGAACAAACTAGTTCATGCAGCAACTATAGGTCAGTGTGAAAAATCATCGATGTGCATAGGCACACTAGTTTTTATTATTGGGTCAGTGTGGTGAGATAGCACACTAGCCAAAAATACAGCATTCTAAACCCAGAATAAAACAGAGATTGTTCAAAATGGGCAAAGAGAATCTACAAATTGACATAATATCTAGTAGAGCTTTGTTAACATGGTTAAACATACATATAAAACTTAGCTTTTAATCATAAGTATAAAATATCTCAATTGATTGTATACACAAAGACCACAGAGGAAGCCCTCACAAAGCTTAATGTGATCCAACAGTGGGTAAAAATCAGGGACTTATCAATCAGGATGAATTCTTTTTCATACTTCCTTAGCACCCTGTCATGACCACCTTTTATTCTTTACCATAATTAAACAACGGTCTAACACCTCTAAAAGTAACAAAGTATCCGGGATAAATAGTGTGGGCCACCATGAGGGGATATATCTCGATAAAATCTTGAGACCTTTTGTAAACACTTTACCATAATTTATTAGGGGCACCATGGATTTCTTGAGTACATTGGATGGTATATATTCAGCACATAACACTTTCTTGGCAAGTATAGACACCAAGGCTTTTTATTCCTCTATCCCCCATGATCTAGGAAGGAAGTGAAATATTTCCTCAACACCATGGGCTGCCAATTTACACCACACAATAAATTCAAACTAACCCTTTTGATTTTTTCCTTACCAACATTTTTTTCTACTTTGACAACACTGTCTACCACTAGCTCAGGGGAGCAGCCATGAGCAGTCCATGTGCGCCAAGTTATGTAAATCTGTTCATGGGCTGGTGGAATGACAGAGGTATTCACTGAATCAATGATATTCTTTCCTGGACTCCAAGAACTTTGGGTTAGATTTATAGACCATGTCTTTATTCTATGGAATGGTACTAGGGAAAATTTGTGTGGTTCATTCAAACACTAAATGAGAATTATATTAGACTGAGGTTTGCCTATGAGATTGATGACAATAACTTATTCTTGGATTTTAGGGTCTCGAAATCAGAAAGGGGAACACTAAATACAACCATATTTTGCAAATCAACATCTAAATTACTAAGGTGGAAGAGTCACCCATAATCCCCCCAAAAAAGCATCCCCCAAAGGACAATGCTTAACATTAAGAAGCAATTGTTCTGATGCACAAGACTTCTGGAAAAAAAATCACATGATTCAAGGGAACGTTTCCTTTCAAGAGGTTATCCAGACCAGGTGCTGTGGGAGGCATATCAGTTTTCACTAAAACAAAAGAGAGGAAATGCTTGTACTACGAGACAGGATTAACAATGAGAAGAAATGTTTCCGCCTCATATCGACATTCAATAATGGGGTTCTCTTGGTGAGAAATATCCTTGAGAAGCACTGGATTGTTCTCAAAATGGATGGGGACATCTCAGAAACTTTTGGAACATCTCCCCCTATCACATACTGCAGGAGTAGATCAATAGGTGATAGGATTACTCAGTCATTTCACATGACAACCAGCAATTATTACATGGTTACCAACTAAATCCAGTGGTTTCTATAAATGTAGGAAATGTGTGACATGTGAATCAATTTAAATGGGTAGACAATTCTATAATGACCATACTGACAAAGAATATAAGATAAAGGATTTTATCAATTGTAAATCCAAAGCCATTGTCTATAAGGTGACCTGCTCCTGTGGTATGGCATATGTGGGTAAGACATCAGAGAATTTAGAAAATGAGTGGGGGAACACCTGGGGGACATTAGGAACCAACGTGAGACACCTCTGGCTAGGCACGTGAATATTGAACATCAGGGTGATACCAAAATGATTAGATTCATGATTATTGATAAAGTAAGGCTTCCAACTAGAGGGGGCAATTTGGACAAGATAGGGTTACAGAGGGAAGCTAAATGGATATTTAAATTGGATACTTGCCATCTCTTGAGATTAAACAATCAGCTGAACTATAACTGCTTTCTATAAACCTCTATTTCCCCCTTTGTCTATGAATACTATTTTCCCCTCCCCCTCTCATGTCTTCCCCTTCTTTCTCCCTCCCTTTATACTGAATATAGAATAATTTGATATCAGCTGCCATGACACAATTATTTTTGTATCTGGGATTCTATCTCCTCTGAACATAGCTAAATTAAAGCAAATATATTAAAGGCAACCTGTCACCCCCAAAATCGAAGGTGAGCTAAGCCGATGTATCCTGAAAAGATGAGAAAAAGAGGTTAGATTATACTCACCTGAGCGGGCGGTCCGATCCGATGGGCATCGCGGTCCTGGGCCTCCCATCTTCTTACGATGACATCCTCTTCTTGTCTTCACGCTGCGGCTCCAGCGCAGGCGTACTTTGTCTGCCCTGATGAGGGCAGAGCAATGTACTGCAGTGCGCAGGCACTGGGCCTCTCTGACCTTTCCCGGCACCTGTGCACTGCACCGCAGTGTGAAGACAAGAAGAGGACATTATCGTAAGAAGATGGGATGCCCCGGACTGCGACGCCCATCGGACTGGACCACAGCGGGACCGCCCCTGGGTGAGTATAATCTAACCTCTTTTTGTCATCTTTCAGGATACATCGGGGGCTTATCTACAGCATTACAGAATGCTGTAGATAAGCCCCTGATGCCGGTGGGCTTATCTCAGCTTCGATTTTGGGGGTGAAATGTTCCCTTTAAAGGTCAACAGGACCTTTTGAGTTATTAAGAGACTTATGCCAATGCTGTTTCTCATGTTATGTCCCTGCTTTCAAAATCAGGGGCCTCAAACTGTCCAAGGAAAGCTTTACATATCTCTTTATATAGTATACATGTAATGATGGTGCTAAGTTGACAATCCCCTAATTGGGTGGGGAATGTATGCCCATTTCCCTGAGTAGTGATGAAGGTTTGTGTTCCAAATTCCTGGAAGTGACATGACCACAGGCTCCAAACCGTGGGCGTCATGGCTCTTCCACCCTGTAGGCAGTCATGTGATCATTCCTCCTATTAATCACTGTACCCCTGCAGTTTACAATTCCCTGATGAATGTTCTGATTAAAGGAAGAAACACGTAGGGAAAGACACTGTTGGTTTTGGGGGTCATGTAGATAGTATCATATTTAGGTACTGCCCTTTTAGGTCAGGAGCAACACATAGGGCACGACAGGGTGTAATAGTTTAAATTCTTGGAATGACTGGCTCTGATCCCTCCTGCGTTTATTTGAATCTGGTTCATTATATAATGATGGTGAGACTGTATATATATAGTTTCTCCTTGCTGGTTAAAGTGATTATAGTTGGAGAATTCATACAGGTCTGCCTTCCCCTCTAGACACCTGTTATATGGTTTAACATGGTTAACCCCTTCATGACCCAGCCTATTTTGGCCTTAATGACCTTGCCGTTTTTTGCAATTCTGACCAGTGTCCCTTTATGAGGTAATAACTCAGGAACGCTTCAACGGATCCTAGCGATTCTGAGATTGTTTTTTCGTGACATATTGAGCTTCATGTTAGTGGTAAATTTAGGTCGATAATTTCTGAGTTTATTTGTGAAAAAAACGGATATTTGGCGAAAATTTTGAAAATTTCGCAATTTTCACATTTTGAATTTTTATTCTGTTAAACCAGAGAGTTATGTGACACAAAATAGTTAATAAATAACGTTTCCCACATGTCTACTTTACATCAGCACAATTTTGGAAACAAATTTTTTTTTTGCTAGGAAGTTATAAGGGTTAAAATTTGACCAGTGATTTCCCATTTTTACAACAAAATTTACAAAACCATTTTTTTTAGGGACCACCTCACATTTGAAGTCAGTTTGAGGGTTCTATATGGCTGAAAATACCCAAAAGTGACACCATTCTAAAAACTACACCCCTCAAGGTGCTCAAAACAACATTCAAGAAGTTTATTAACCCTTCAGGTGTTTCACAGCAGCAGAAGCAACATGGAAAGAAAAAATGAACATTTAACTTTTTAGTCACAAAAATGATCTTTTAGCAACAATTTTTTTATTTTCCCAAGGGTAAAAGGAGAAATTGGACCACGAACGATGTTGTCCAATTTGTCCTGAGTACGCTGATACCTCATATGTGGGGGTAAACCACTGTTTGGGCATACGGCAGGGCTTGGAAGGAAAGGAGCGCCATTTGACTTTTTGAATGAAAAATTGGCTCCAATCTTTAGCGGACACCATGTCGCGTTTGGAGAGCCCCCGTGTGCCTAAACATTGGAGCTCCCCCACAAGTGACCCCATTTTGGAAACTAGACCCCCCAAGGAACTTATCTAGAAGCATAGTGAGCACTTTAAACCCCCAGGTGCTTCACAAATTGATCCGTAAAAATGAAACAGTACTTTTTTTTCACAAAAAAATTATTTTAGCCTCAATTTTTTCATTTTCACATGGGCAACAGGATAAAATGGATCCTAAAATTTGTTGGGCAATTTCTGCTGAGTACGTTGATACCTCATATGTGGGGGTAAACCACTGTTTGGGTGCACGACAAGGCTTGGAAGGGGAGGCGTGCCATTTGACTTTTTGAATGGAAAATTAGCTCCAATCGTTAGCGGACATCATGTCGCGTTTGGAGAGCCCCTGTGTGCCTAAACATTGGAGCTCCCCTACACGTGACCCCATTTTGGAAACTAGACCCCCCAAGGAACTTATCTAGATGCATATTGAGCACTTATAACCCCCAGGTGCTTCACAGAAGTTTATAACGCAGAGCCGTGAAAATAAAAAATAATTTTTCTTTCCTCAAAAATGATTTTTAGCCCAGGATTTTTTAATTTTCCAAGGGTAATAGGAGAAATTGGACCCCAAATGTTGTTGTCCAGTTTGTCCTGAGTACGATGATACCCCATATGTGGGGGTAAACCACTGTTTGGGCACACGGCAGGGCTCGGAAGGGAAGGCACGCCATTTGGCTTTTTGAATGGAAAATTAGCTCCAATCATTAGCGGACACCATGTCACGTTTGGAGAGCCCCTGTGTGCCTAAACATTGGAGCTCCCGCACAAGTGACCCCATTTTGGAAACTAGACCTCCCAAGAAACTAATCTAGATGTGTGGTGAGCACTTTGAACCCCCAAGTGCTTCGCAGAAGTTTACAACGCAGAGCCGTGAAAATAAAAAATCATTTTTCTTTCCTCAAAAAAGATGTTTTAGCAAGCAATTTTTTATTTTCACAAGGGTAACAGGAGAAATTGGGCCCCAATGTTTGTTGCCCAGTTTGTTGTGAGTACAGTGATACCCCATATGTGGGGGTAAACCACTGTTTGGGTGCACGTCAGGGCTCGGAATGGAAGTAGTGACATTTGAAATGCAGACTTTGATGGAATGGTCTGCGGGCGTCACGTTGCATTTGCAGAGCCCCTGATGTGCCTAAACAGTAGAAACACCCCACAAGTGACCCCATTTTGGAAACTAGACCCCCCAAGGAAGTTATCTAGATGTGTGATGAGCACGTTGAACCCCCAAGTGCTTCACAGAAATTTACAACGCAGAGCCGTGAAAATAAAAAATCATTCTTCTTTCCTCAAAAATTATGTCTTAGCAAGTAATTTTTTATTTTTGCAAGGGTAACAGGAGAAATTGGACCCTAACAGTTGTTGCCCAGTTTGTCCTGAGTACGCTGGTACCCCAAATGTGGGGGTAAACCACTGTTTGGGCACACGTCGGGGCTTGGAAGGGAGGGAGCACCATTTGACTTTTTGAATGCAAGATTGGCTGGAATCAATGGTGGCGCCATGTTGCGTTTGGAGACCCCTGATGTGCCTAAACAGTGGAAACCCCTCATTTCTAACTTCAACACTAACCCCAACACACCCCTAATCCTAATCCCAACTGTAGCCATAACCCTAATCCCAACCCTAACCCCAACACACCCCTAACCACAACCCTAACCCCAACACACCCGTAACCCTAATTCCAACCCTAATCCCAACCCTAACCCTAATCCCAACCCTAACCACAACTGTAACCCCAACACACCCCTAACCCTATCCGTAACCCTAACCACAAGCCTAATCTCAACCCTATTTCCAACCCTAGCCCTAATTCCAACCCTAACCCTAAGGGTATGTGCCCACGTAGCGGATTCGTGTGAGATTTTTCCGCACGACTTTTGAAAAATCTGCAAGTAAAAGGCACTGCATTTTACCTGCGGATTTACAGCAGATTTCCAGTGTTTTTTTGTGCGGATTTCACCTGCGGATTCCTATTGAGGAACAGGTGTAAAACGCTGCGGAATCCGCACAAAGAATTGACATGCTGTGGAAAATACAACGCAGCGTTTCTGCAAGGAATTTTCCGCACCATGGGCACAGCGGATTTGGTTTTCCAAAGGTGTACACGGTACTGTAAACCTGATGGAAAACTGCTACGAATTCGCAGCGGCCAATCCGCTGCGGATCCGCGGCCAATCCGCTGCGGATCCGCATCCAATCCGCTGCGGATCCGCGGCCAATCCGTTGCGGATCCGCGGCTAATCCGCTGCGGATCCGCATCCAATCCGCTGCGGATCCGCGGCCAATCCGCTGCGGATCCGCGGCCAATCCGCACATGCCATAACCCTACCCCTAACCCTACCCCTAACCCTACCCGTAACCCTAACCCTAGTTCTAACCCTAACCCTAGTGGAAAAAAAAATAAATATTTTCTTTATTTTATTATTATCCCTATCTATGGGGGTGATAAAGGGGGGGGGTTTATTTATTATTTTTTTTATTTTGATCGCTGTGGTAGAACCTACCACAGCGATCAAAATGTACTTGAATGGAATCTGCCGGCGGGCGTACTGAGCATGCGCCTGCCATTTTGGAAGATGGCGGCGCCCAGCGAGGAGACGGCCGGACACCGGGAGGATCGGTAAGTATGAAGGGGTGGTGGGGGGGTGGATTGGAGCACAGGGGGGGTGATCGGACCACAGGGGGGAGCGGACAGCAGGACGGGGGAGCGGGCAGGAGCACGGGGCAGCGCAGCACAGGACGGAGGGGACCGGACCCCATAACGGAGGACTGGGGGGGCGATCGGTGGGGTGGGGGGGGGCTCACATCAGTATTTCCAGCCATGGCCGATGATATTGCAGCATCGGCCATGGCTGGATTGTAATATTTCACCTGTTTTTTAGGTGAAATATTACAAATCGCTCTGATTGGCAGTTTCACTTTCAACAGCCAATCAGAGCGATCGTAGCCACGGGGGGGTGTAGCCACCCCCCCTGGGCTGAAGCACCACTCCCCCTGTCTCTGCAGATCGGGTGAGATTGGAGTTAACCCTTTCACCCGATCTGCAGGAGCGCGATACGCTGCGTCATAGGTCGCATTGGCACCGACTTTCATGACGCAGCGTATGCGTCAAAGGTCGTGAAGGGGTTAAAAAAGTTCAAAAGCAACCAATAAACAAACTGGTGCTCCCAAATGTATATTGACCAAAGCAGCTGCGAGTCAGGTAGGTTCCATGTGTCAAACTACCAGAAAATTGAAAATATAGAAATAGTGTGTTCACTCCAGCGCTATAGTTCCTGATAGTAGCCCAAACCTTGTATATGCAAACTATATGAAAACTATAACATGCTGGAAATACAGTCCAGCAGGGGTCAGAGTAGAGGAATACCACTATATGGAAACTCCCCTATGTCACTGAATGAATTAATGAACACCAATCACCTTTCATGTACAAGGTTTGGGCTACTATTAGGAACTATAGCGTGGGAGTGCACATGCTATTTCTACATGGTTAAAGAAGTGTTTCATGTAATACAAAGTTATTATCTATGTGGAGGACAGGTGATAACTTTTAGATTAATTTGAAGACTTTTGCTGGCACACCTAACAGTTTCTAGAACGGACGGTAAAGCATGAGCATTACCACTAAATTTACTCTTTACAGGACTGTTAAAGACTGCAGAGTAAAGCATTCACCTAACAGTCCTATAGTGAATGGAGAGAGTGGAAATGTGCATACTCGATCTCTGTTCCATTCAAAGAAGTTGTAAAGTCTGACATTACAATGACTTATGTGGTCACTCTCAACAGTTGGACTCTCCGCGTGTGCATAGCTAACAACCTATTGAAACATCCCTTTAAATTTACTTTTTTTAAATTTTGTTGTGTGTGGGGTCAGCATGTAAAGTCAGAATGTAAATAAGAAACTTGGTTAGTTTGCATAAAACGTAAGTACGGACAGCAACATTAATTTAGATATTTATCTAATAACTATACATTCATTGCCAGATTCAACCACAAGCAACAGTGGACAAAGTGCAATGGTAGATGGAACGTCTACAAATAAAAACACATTATGGCATTGTCAAATTACGTAAATGATGTAGATTCATATGTTAACAAAAAGGAGACAGTCAGGACACTCAGGGAAGTAAATTGGAAAACTTGTAGAGTATGGCAGTCCCTGTAATATAACAAGCATCGTAATTCATTTGGACCACTTCCTACCTATTAAAATAGCTGTCATATTACTGGTGGACACAGACACAAAAGGCCCATGTGTAAAAAACAATACATAGGCCCTTTTGTAGTACAATATCTCATTATAATGCACTATTCCATCTGGTTATTCAAATAATACTGGACACCATAGTTGTCAGTGGGACCCAAGCAATATGATTATTGATTGTTCAGGTTTGTCTTCCCAAGCTACTTTATTGGTATTCAGTGGAAATTGGAGATAAAGGACTTGCGTAAGTTTGTTCCTAATTAACATAAGCAAATACCTAATATTTTATAGTAGCATAATATTAATTCCTAGACAAATATAATAAATCTATTAAAAAAATGGTTGATACAACAAAGAGAGGGTTTCATTACACAGGTCTGCAAAAAAATTTTTTTCAAGAGCTGTTTTGGTTATTCCGCGTAATCTTTATGTTTTTAAGTGCGCTGAATCAGAAAATGACCTCCGTTTTGTCATAGGACATCACGTTTTCTGACAATTTAAGTAACTATGTTAAATAAGACAATACCCCAAAATAAATGAAAATAGACTCATAAAATTTATTTATTTTTTATTACAAATGTTTCATGAAAATCATTTTTTAACTGCAATGAGCTCACTAACACACACTAAAATTCTTCTTCCCTGTGAGGCTTCTCTTGGTACATTTATGCTTGTGAGTAGCATCTGGAATGTCTCTCTGAAGCGTCCAACAGTAGTCTGCCATCATTGTAATGCTCCATCATCCCTGGTATCTTCTTTCCATCTCTTTAATGTCCTGGTGGAATCGTTCACTTTGCTCTTCACTCACAGCTCCCAAATTTTCAGGAAAGTTGTCAATGGGAATGGAGGAAATGCACTTTCAAACTCATCAGGCAACCTAAAGCTTGAAATGCTTACAGCATTCGTCCGACGATTTTTTTTTTGTAGTCAGGGTCTTGTATATCGTCAATGCATTGATATGAATTAATTAATAGTAATTTTGACTTTCAAAACCATAAGATAAAAAAAATACCAAAAATTGAGAAAAATATACTAAATTTTAAGAGAATTTTGCATTTTGTGGCAAATCCTGACTGTCATGCTGTTCTGTCTGTTTCTGGTTTTCGGCTTGACAATGCATATGTTTGCTTTAACCCTTTACTTTTTTTCCCCCTAATTTGAGCTGGGATACTGTTGGCTGTTACCTGGATGGAGCCTTTTCAGTTCCCTGCTCTGCTGCGCAGCCGTACTGTTGTGAAATTGGATTTTGGGCTCCCCCGGTGGCCACTGGTGGAATTGAACTGGTGTGCATCATCCCCTCTGTTCACCTGTTTCCATCAGGATGTGGGAGTCGCTATTTAACCTTGCTCCTCTGTCACTTCTATGCCGGTCAACATTGTAATCAGAAGCCTTTCTGTGCATGTTCCTGCTGCTAGACAACTCCCAGCTAAGTTGGACTTTAGTCCTCGTTTGTTTTTGCATTTTGTTCCAGTTCACAGCTGTAGTTTCGTTTCTGTGTCTGGAAAGCTCTTGTGATCTGAAATTGCCACTCTGATGTTATGAGTTAATACTAGAGTCTTAAAGTAATTTCAGGATGGTATTTTGATAGGGTTTTCAGCTGACTATGAAAGTGCCCTTTCTGTCTTCCTGCTATCTAGTAAGCGGACCTCAATTTTGCTAAACCTATTTTCATACTACGTTTGTCATTTCATCTAAAATCACCGCCAATATATGTGGAGGCCTCTGTCTGCCTATCGGGGAAATTTCTCTAGAGGTGAGCCAGGACTATATTTTCCTCTGCCAGGATTAGTTAGTCCTCCGGCCGGCGCTGGGCGTCTAGGGATAAAAAACGTAGGCAACGCTACCCGGCTACTGTTAGTTGTGCGGCAGGTTTAGTTCATGGTCAGTTTAGTTTCCATCCTTCCAAGAGCTAGTACTTATGTTTGCTGGGCTATGTTCTCTTGCCATTGAGAACCATAACAGTTTGACCGGACAGCAAGGGGTTAAATTAATTGACAGAGAAAGGAGAGAAAAGAGAAGTCTGCTGAAGATTTTTTTTTTTTTTTCCTTCCCTTCAGTTCTGAGTGTGCTTGTAATTGAATCTCTTGCAAGTCTGCCTATATTGCAGCCTTTCTCTCTCTCTCTCTCCTTCTAATCCTGGAATGGCTCTGTGTTCACCTGTTTAAAATGGATATTCAGAGTTTAGCTGCAGGTTTGAATAATCTCACCACGAAAGTTCAAAATGTACAAGATTTTGTTGTTCATGTTCCTATATCTGAACCTAGAATTCCTTTGCCTGAATTTTTCTCGGGGAATAGATCTTGCTTTCAAAATTTCAAAAATAATTGCAAGTTGTTTTTGTCCCTGAAATCTCGCTCTGCTGGAGATCCTGCTCAGCAGGTCAGGATTGTGATTTCCTTGCTCCGGGGCGACCCTCAGGATTGGGCTTTTGCATTGGCTCCAGGGGATCCTGCGTTGCTCAATGTGGATGCGTTTTTTCTGGCCTTGGGGTTGCTTTATGAGGAACCTCAGTTAGAGCTTCAGGCGGAAAAGGCCTTGATGTCCCTATCTCAGGGGCAAGACGAAGCTGAAATATACTGCCAGAAATTCCGTAAATGGGCTGTGCTTACTCAGTGGAATGAGTGCGCCCTGGCGGCGAATTTCAGAGAGGGTCTCTCTGATGCCATTAAGGATGTTATGGTGGGGTTCCCTGTGCCTGCGGGTCTGAATGAGTCCATGACAATGGCTATCCAGATCGATAGGCGTCTGCGGGAGCGCAAACCTGTGCACCATTTGGCGGTGTCTACTGAGAAGACGCCAGAGAATATGCAATGTGATAGAATTCTGTCCAGAAGTGAACGGCAGAATTTAAGATGAAAAAATGGGTTGTGCTTCTATTGCGGTGATTCAACTCATGTTATATCAGCATGCTCTAAGCGTACTAAGAAGCTTGATAAGTCTGTTTCAATTGGCACTTTACAGTCTAAGTTTATTCTATCTGTGACCCTGATTTGTTCTTTATCATCTATTACCGCGGATGCCTATGTCGACTCTGGCGCCGCTTTGAGTCTTATGGATTGGTCCTTTGCCAAACGCTGTGGGTATGATTTGGAGCCTCTTGAAACTCCTATACCCCTGAAGGGGATTGACTCCACCCCATTGGCTAGTAATAAACCACAATACTGGACACAAGTAACTATGCGGATTAATCCGGATCATCAGGAGATTATTCGCTTTCTTGTGCTGTATAACCTACATGATGTGTTGGTGCTTGGATTGCCATGGCTGCAATCTCATAACCCAGTCCTTGACTGGAAAGCTATGTCTGTGTTAAGCTGGGGATGTAAGGGGAAGCATGGGGACGTACCTGTGGTTTCCATTTCATCATCTATTCCCTCTGAGATTCCTGAATTCTTGACTGAATATCGTGACGTTTTTGAAGAACCTAAGATTGGTTCATTACCTCCGCACCGGGAGTGCGATTGTGCCATAGATTTGATTCCGGGTAGTAAATACCCTAAGGGTCGTTTATTTAATCTGTCTGTGCCTGAACATGCTGCTATGCGAGAATATATAAAGGAGTCCTTGGAAAAGGGACATATTCGTCCTTCGTCATCTCCCTTAGGAGCCGGTTTTTTCTTTGTGGCTAAGAAAGATGGCTCTTTGAGACCGTGTATTGATTATCGGCTTTTGAATAAAATCACGGTTAAATATCAATATCCGTTGCCACTGCTGACTGATTTGTTTGCTCGCATAAAGGGGGCCAAGTGGTTCTCTAAGATAGATCTCCGTGGGGCGTATAATTTGGTGCGAATTAAGCAGGGGGATGAGTGGAAGACCGCATTTAATACGCCCGAGGGCCACTTTGAGTATTTGGTGATGCCTTTTGGTCTTTCAAATGCCCCTTCAGTCTTTCAGTCCTTTATGCATGACATTTTCCGTGATTATTTGGATAAATTTATGATTGTGTTTCTGGATGATATTTTGATTTTTTCGGATGACTGGGACTCTCATGTCCAGCAGGTCAGGAGGGTTTTTCAGGTTTTGCGGTCTAATTCCTTGTGTGTGAAGGGTTCTAAGTGCGTTTTTGGGGTTCAAAAGATTTCCTTTTTGGGATATATTTTTTCCCCCTCTTCCATCGAGATGGATCCTGTCAAGGTTCAGGCTATTTGTGATTGGACGCAACCCTCTTCTCTTAAGAGTCTTCAGAAATTTTTGGGCTTTGCTAACTTTTATCGTCGATTTATTGCTGGTTTTTCTGATGTTGTTAAACCATTGACTGATTTGACTAAGAAGGGTGCTGATGTTGCTGATTGGTCCCCTGCTGCTGTGGAGGCCTTTCGGGAGCTTAAGCGCCGCTTTTCTTCCGCCCCTGTGTTGCGTCAGCCTGATGTTGCTCTTCCTTTTCAGGTTGAGGTCGACGCTTCTGAAATCGGAGCTGGGGCAGTTTTGTCGCAGAGAAGTTCCGATTGTTCCGTGATGAGACCTTGTGCCTTTTTCTAGCGTAAATTTTCGCCCGCCGAGCGGAATTATGATGTTGGGAATCGGGAGCTTTTGGCCATGAAGTGGGCTTTTGAGGAGTGGCGTCATTGGCTTGAGGGGGCTAGACATCAGGTGGTGGTATTGACTGACCACAAAAATCTAATTTATCTTGAGTCCGCCAGACGCCTGAATCCTAGACAGGCGCGCTGGTCGTTGTTTTTCTCTCGGTTCAATTTTGTGGTGTCCTACCTGCCGGGTTCTAAGAATGTTAAGGCGGATGCCCTTTCTAGGAGTTTTGAGCCTGACTCCCCTGGTAACTCTGAACCTACAGGTATCCTTAAGGATGGAGTGATATTGTCTGCCGTTTCTCCAGACCTGCGGCGGGCCTTGCAGGAGTTTCAGGCGGATAGACCTGATCGTTGCTCACCTGGTAGACTGTTTGTTCCTGATGATTGGACCAGTAAAGTCATTTCTGAGGTTCATTCTTCTGCGTTGACAGGTCATCCTGGAATCTTTGGTACCAGGGATTTGGTGGCAAGGTCCTTCTGGTGGCCTTCCCTGTCTCGAGATGTGCGAGGCTTTGTGCAGTCTTGTGACGTTTGTGCTCGGGCCAAGCCTTGTTGTTCTCGGGCTAGTGGATTGTTGTTGCCCTTGCCTATCCCGAAGAGGCCCTGGACGCACATCTCGATGGATTTTATTTCGGATCTTCCTGTTTCTCAGAAGATGTCTGTCATCTGGGTGGTGTGTGACCGTTTCTCTAAGATGGTCCATTTGGTTCCCCTGCCTAAGTTGCCTTCTTCTTCCGAGTTGGTTCCTCTGTTTTTTCAAAATGTGGTCCGTTTGCATGGTATTCCGGAGAATATCGTTTCTGACAGAGGAACCCAATTCGTGTCTAGATTTTGGCGAGCATTCTGTGCTAGGATGGGCATAGATTTGTCTTTCTCGTCTGCTTTCCATCCTCAGACTAATGGCCAGACAGAGCGGACGAATCAGACCTTGGAGACATATTTGAGGTGTTTTGTGTTGTGAAATTGGATTTTGGGCTCCCCCGGCGGCCACTGGTGGAATTGAACTGGTGTGCATCATCCTCTCTGTTCACCTGTTTCCATCAGGATGTGGGAGTCGCTATTTAACCTTGCTCCTCTGTCACTTCCATGCCGGTCAACAATGTAATCAGAAGCCTTTCTGTGCATGTTCCTGCTGCTAGACAACTCCCAGCTAAGTTGGACTTTAGTCCTTGTTTGTTTTTGCATTTTGTTCCAGTTCACAGCTGTAGTTTCGTTTCTGTGTCTGGAAAGCTCTTGTGATCTGAAATTGCCACTCTGATGTTATGAGTTAATACTAGAGTCTTAAAGTAATTTCAGGATGGTGTTTTGATAGGGTTTTCAGCTGACCATGAAAGTGCCCTTTCTGTCTTCCTGCTATCTAGTAAGCGGACCTCAATTTTGCTAAACCTATTTTCATACTACGTTTGTCATTTCATCTAAAATCACCGCCAATATTTGTGGGGGCCTCTGTCTGCCTTTCGGGGAAATTTCTCTAGAGGTGAGCCAGGACTATATTTTCCTCTGCCAGGATTAGTTAGTCCTCCAGCCGGCGCTGGGCGTCTAGGGATAAAACGCAGGCTACGCTACCCGGCTACTGTTAGTTGTGCGGCAGGTTTAGTTCATGGTCAGTTTAGTTTCCATCCTTCCAAGAGCTAGTTCTTATGTTTGCTGGGCTATGTTCTCTTGCCATTGAGAACCATAACAGTTTGACCGGCCAAAAAAGGGTTAAATTAATTGACAGAGAAAGGAGAGATTAGAGAAGTCTGCTGAAGATTTTTTTTTTTTTTTTTTTTCAGTTCTAGTGTGCTTGTAATTGAATCTCTTGCAAGTCTGCCTATATTGCAGCCTTTCTCTCTCTCTCTCCTTCTAATCCTGGAATGGCTCTGTGTTCACCTGTTTAAAATGGATATTCAGAGTTTAGCTGCAGGTTTGAATAATCTCACCACGAAAGTTCAAAATTTACAAGATTTTGTTGTTCATGTTCCTATATCTGAACCTAGAATTCCTTTGCCTGAATTTTTCTCGGGGAATAGATCTTGCTTTCAAAATTTCAAAAATAATTGCAAGTTGTTTTTGTCCCTGAAATCTCGCTCTGCTGGAGATCCTGCTCAGCAGGTCAGGATTGTGATTTCCTTGCTCAGGGGCGACCCTCAGGATTGGGCTTTTGCATTGGCTCCAGGGGATCCTGCGTTGCTCAATGTGGATGCGTTTTTTCTGGCCTTGGGGTTGCTTTATGAGGAACCTCAGTTAGAACTTCAGGCGGAAAAGGCCTTGATGTCCCTATCTCAGGGGCAAGACGAAGCTGAAATATATTGCCAGAAATTCCGTAAATGGGCTGTGCTTACTCAGTGGAATGAGTGCGCCCTGGCGGCGAATTTCAGAGAGGGTCTCTCTGATGCCATTAAGGATGTTATGGTGGGGTTCCCTGTGCCTGCGGGTCTGAATGAGTCCATGACAATGGCTATCCAGATCGATAGGCGTCTGCGGGAGCGCAAACCTGTGCACCATTTGGCGGTGTCTACTGAGAAGACGCCAGAGAATATGCAATGTGATAGAATTCTGTCCAGAAGTGAACGGCAGAATTTAAGACGAAAAAATGGGTTGTGCTTCTATTGCGGTGATTCAACTCATGTTATATCAGCATGCTCTAAGCGTACTAAGAAGCTTGATAAGTCTGTTTCAATTGGCACTTTACAGTCTAAGTTTATTCTATCTGTGACCCTGATTTGTTCCTTATCATCTATTACCGCGGATGCCTATGTCGACTCTGGCGCCGCTTTGAGTCTTATGGATTGGTCCTTTGCCAAACGCTGTGGGTATGATTTAGAGCCTCTTGAAACTCCTATACCCCTGAAGGGGATTGACTCCACCCCATTGGCTAGCAATAAACCACAATACTGGACACAAGTAACTATGCGGATTAATCCGGATCACCAGGAGATTATTCGCTTTCTTGTGCTGTATAACCTACATGATGTGTTGGTGCTTGGATTGCCATGGCTGCAATCTCATAACCCAGTCCTTGACTGGAAAGCTATGTCTGTGTTAAGCTGGGGATGTAAGGGGACGCATGGGGACGTACCTGTGGTTTCCATTTCATCATCTATTCCCTCTGAGATTCCTGAATTCTTGACTGAATATCGTGACGTTTTTGAAGAACCTAAGCTTGGTTCATTACCTCCGCACCGGGAGTGCGATTGTGCCATAGATTTGATTCCGGGTAGTAAATACCCTAAGGGTCGTTTATTTAATCTGTCTGTGCCTGAACATGCTGCTATGCGAGAATATATAAAGGAGTCCTTGGAAAAGGGACATATTCGTCCTTCGTCATCTCCCTTAGGAGCCGGTTTTTTCTTTGTGGCTAAGAAAGATGGCTCTTTGAGACCGTGTATTGATTATCGGCTTTTGAATAAAATCACGGTTAAATATCAATATCCGTTGCCACTGCTGACTGATTTGTTTGCTCGCATAAAGGGGGCCAAGTGGTTCTCTAAGATAGATCTCCGTGGGGCGTATAATTTGGTGCGAATTAAGCAGGGGGATGAGTGGAAGACCGCATTTAATACGCCCGAGGGCCACTTTGAGTATTTGGTGATGCCTTTTGGTCTTTCAAATGCCCCTTCAGTCTTTCAGTCCTTTATGCATGACATTTTCCGTGATTATTTGGATAAATTTATGATTGTGTATCTGGATGATATTTTGATTTTTTCGGATGACTGGGACTCTCATGTCCAGCAGGTCAGGAGGGTTTTTCAGGTTTTGCGGTCTAATTCCTTGTGTGTGAAGGGTTCTAAGTGCGTTTTTGGGGTTCAAAAGATTTCCTTTTTGGGATATATTTTTTCCCCCTCTTCCATCGAGATGGATCCTGTCAAGGTTCAGGCTATTTGTGATTGGACGCAACCCTCTTCTCTTAAGAGTCTTCAGAAATTTTTGGGCTTTGCTAACTTTTATCGTCGATTTATTGCTGGTTTTTCTGATGTTGTTAAACCATTGACTGATTTGACTAAGAAGGGTGCTGATGTTGCTGATTGGTCCCCTGCTGCTGTGGAGGCCTTTCGGGAGCTTAAGCGCCGCTTTTCTTCCGCCCCTGTGTTGCGTCAGCCTGATGTTGCTCTTCCTTTTCAGGTTGAGGTCGACGCTTCTGAAATCGGAGCTGGGGCAGTTTTGTCGCAGAGAAGTTCCGATTGTTCCATGATGAGACCTTGTGCCTTTTTCTCGCGTAAATTTTCGCCCGCCGAGCGGAATTATGATGTTGGGAATCGGGAGCTTTTGGCCATGAAGTGGGCTTTTGAGGAGTGGCGTCATTGGCTTGAGGGGGCTAGACATCAGGTGGTGGTATTGACTGACCACAAAAATCTAATTTATCTTGAGTCCGCCAGACGCCTGAATCCTAGACAGGCGCGCTGGTCGTTGTTTTTCTCTCGGTTTAATTTTGTGGTGTCCTTCCTGCCGGGTTCTAAGAACGTTAAGGCGGATGCCCTTTCTAGGAGTTTTGAGCCTGACTCCCCTGGTGATTCTGAACCTACGGGTATCCTTGAGGATGGAGTGATATTGTCTGCCGTTTCTCCAGACCTACGGCGGGCCTTGCAGGAGTTTCAGGCGGATAGACCTGATCGTTGCCCACCTGGTAGACTGTTTGTTCCTGATGATTGGACCAGTAAAGTCATTTCTGAGGTTCATTCTTCTGCATTGGCAGGTCATCCTGGAATCTTTGGTACCAGGGATTTGGTGGCAAGGTCCTTCTGGTGGCCTTCCTTGTCTCGAGATGTGCGAGGCTTTGTGCAGTCTTGTGACGTTTGTGCTCGGGCCAAGCCTTGTTGTTCTCGGGCTAGTGGATTGTTGTTGCCCTTGCCTATTCCGAAGAGGCCCTGGACGCACATCTCGATGGATTTTATTTCGGATCTTCCTGTTTCTCAGAAGATGTCTGTCATCTGGGTGGTGTGTGATCGTTTCTCTAAGATGGTCCATTTGGTTCCCCTGCCTAAGTTGCCTTCTTCTTCCGAGTTGGTTCCTCTGTTTTTTCAAAATGTGGTCCGTTTGCATGGTATTCCGGAGAATATCGTTTCTGACAGAGGTACCCAATTCGTGTCTAGATTTTGGCGAGCATTCTGTGCTAGGATGGGCATAGATTTGTCTTTCTCGTCTGCTTTCCATCCTCAGACTAATGGCCAGACCGAGCGGACGAATCAGACCTTGGAGACATATTTGAGGTGTTTTGTGTCTGCAGATCAGGATGATTGGGTTGCTTTTTTGCCTTTAGCGGAGTTTGCCCTCAATAATCGGGCCAGCTCTGCCACCTTGGTGTCTCCCTTTTTCTGTAATTCGGGGTTTCATCCTCGATTTTCTTCTGGTCAGGTGGAATCTTCGGATTGTCCTGGAGTGGATGCTGTAGTGCAGAGGTTGCATCAGATTTGGGGGCAGGTAGTGGACAATTTGAAGTTGTCCCAGGAGAAGACTCAGCTTTTTGCCAACCGCCGGCGTCGGGTTGGTCCTCGGCTTTGTGTTGGGGACTTGGTGTGGTTGTCTTCTCGTTTTGTCCCTATGAGGGTTTCTTCTCCCAAGTTTAAGCCTCGGTTCATCGGCCCGTACAAGATATTGGAGATTGTTAACCCTGTGTCCTTCCGTTTGGACCTCCCTGCATCTTTTTCTATTCATAATGTTTTTCATCGGTCATTGTTGCGCAGGTATGAGGTACCGGTTGTGCCTTCCGTTGAGCCTCCTGCTCCGGTGTTGGTTGAGGGCGAGTTGGAGTACGTTGTGGAAAAAATCTTGGACTCCCGTGTTTCCAGACGGAAACTCCAGTATCTGGTCAAATGGAAGGGATACGGTCAGGAGGATAATTCTTGGGTGACTGCCTCTGATGTTCATGCCTCCGATCTGGTCCGTGCCTTTCGTAGGGCTCATCCTGATCGCCCTGGTGGTTCTGGTGAGGGTTCGGTGCCCCCTCCTTGAGGGGGGGGTACTGTTGTGAAATTGGATTTTGGGCTCCCCCGGTGGCCACTGGTGGAATTGAACTGGTGTGCATCATCCCCTCTGTTCACCTGTTTCCATCAGGATGTGGGAGTCGCTATTTAACCTTGCTCCTCTGTCACTTCTATGCCGGTCAACATTGTAATCAGAAGCCTTTCTGTGCATGTTCCTGCTGCTAGACAACTCCCAGCTAAGTTGGACTTTAGTCCTCGTTTGTTTTTGCATTTTGTTCCAGTTCACAGCTGTAGTTTCGTTTCTGTGTCTGGAAAGCTCTTGTGATCTGAAATTGCCACTCTGATGTTATGAGTTAATACTAGAGTCTTAAAGTAATTTCAGGATGGTATTTTGATAGGGTTTTCAGCTGACTATGAAAGTGCCCTTTCTGTCTTCCTGCTATCTAGTAAGCGGACCTCAATTTTGCTAAACCTATTTTCATACTACGTTTGTCATTTCATCTAAAATCACCGCCAATATATGTGGGGGGCCTCTGTCTGCCTATCGGGGAAATTTCTCTAGAGGTGAGCCAGGACTATATTTTCCTCTGCCAGGATTAGTTAGTCCTCCGGCCGGCGCTGGGCGTCTAGGGATAAAAAACGTAGGCAACGCTACCCGGCTACTGTTAGTTGTGCGGCAGGTTTAGTTCATGGTCAGTTTAGTTTCCATCCTTCCAAGAGCTAGTACTTATGTTTGCTGGGCTATGTTCTCTTGCCATTGAGAACCATAACACCGTACATGGTGGTTAGGTCTTTTCTGTTGTAGGACCATCTGCATATGTGGTCCCTGGTTGCTGCTGTGAAGCTGTCCGCAGGTTGTGAGGTCATTTGCAACTGGTGCATGACTTTCCACGTGGGTCAATGCTTGCAGTCACAGCCTGGTGCCCTGAGCCTCAGTTCCTGCACTGATTGTGCTGAAATGATTTCTGTGTGTGCTAAAGGTGTGTGTGGCCACACCTCCCCTATTTTTATCAGGGTTAGGGTGTGTACTTGAAAGCTGTCCCCAGCCAATTGCTGAGGGGCAGCTCCTATATAAAGTTCCATGCCCTATGGGCGGGGCCTGAGCTACTCACAAAGCTCCTGAACTTTGCTATGTGTGTTTGTGTTCCAGCACCTCTCCTGTCTATATTTTGGTACCAAAGTCCTTGCCTTGATTCCTGTTTTGTCCTGTTCTGGCACCTGTCCTGGAGGCGGTATATCCAGGCCCGAATCCTTGATCCTGTACCTGAACCTGTCTGAACTGTGTCTGCTGTGATTATGTTCCTGGAATCCCTCTGCATCTGGAGCCTTATTCCCAGTGACTTTGAGTCTCTTGAAACCAGTGTTTCTGCTGAGCATCTACTACTCTGTGCTCTGACTACCATGCGGTGTTAACCCCGTCTGGCTCACGTCCAGTATGGCGGTGTTTGCACCATCACGCTTGAGTTCCTTCCTAGGTCCGATGCCCGGAGCCTGACGACCGCAGTCTGGAACCTGATGACCGCTGCCTGGAGCTTGGAGCCTGATGACTGGTGGTGCCTGTAGGTCGTGTCGGATGTCCGGACCCGAACGACTCCTGTCTGATGTCTGCCGGTGACCCTGCGTCCAGATGTCCTGATGTTCTGTCTGTATCCTGCTGTCCTGCCTGTGTACTGATGACCTCATGGATCCTGATGTCCTGACGTTCTCATGTGTCCTGATGTCTTACCTGCATCTTGATGACCTCGTGTTCCCTGATGTCCTGATGTTCTTCCTGTATTCGATGTTCTGATATAACTGATAACCTGGGCTGCCACGCCAGTGTCCCAGCTGATGACCTGGTTTGCCACGCCAGTGTCCCAGATGTCTATCCAGTATTCCTGTGTCCTGAAGCCCTGCCTGTGTCCTGATGTCCTTAGGTCTTTCCTGAGTCCAGATGTCCTGATGTCCTGTCTGTATCCTGATGTCTTGCCTGCGCCCTGATGTCCTCGTGTACCCCGATGTCCTGCCTGGGTCCTGATGTCCCACCTATGTGTGCCTCGGTGATCCATTGGTGCCTTGGGGTCCACTGGGTGGTACCCTTCTGGAGGTGTGGAATCGGGAGCCTGACATCATCATGTTTTGTTTATGTACTGTGTGACTTTACTTTAGTAAACTTTACTTTCTCTATACCTGAAGTTGTGCGGTGTAATCAAGTTCTTCGTGTCTCTTTCCTTGTCCACATGCTCAGCTGCCACAGAACCCCAGTTGCTGCCCTCCCCTAGTTCGAGTAGGCCCGGGTCCCCCTCTGTGGTACAAAGGGTCCGTATTGCGTCCCCGGGGGACGCACGCCCAATGCCTTTTGAGGTTGGTCGGCTTGGGTGCGTCTATGGGCTGGGCCGCATCAGCAGCTGCAGCTGATCGTGACACTGACATCCAGGATTTTTTTTCAATATTTTGTTCATTTTCAG
Organism: Ranitomeya variabilis; assembly: GCF_051348905.1. Taxonomy (NCBI): domain Eukaryota; kingdom Metazoa; phylum Chordata; class Amphibia; order Anura; family Dendrobatidae; genus Ranitomeya; species Ranitomeya variabilis. Next base: position 900,830,823 of record NC_135233.1, read on the forward strand.
CACACCAACATACATGGAAATTAGATGAAAGTAATCAAACAGCTTTTTAGTCGCAGACCTGTGTTTTGTGAGTTTTAATATTTCTCTGTAGAAAAAGTGTCTATGGAATATTTTACACAGTAGCTAAGCAAACAGAAAAAAATGTAATTCTGTAAGAGTATGATGAATCCTTGTGTTGAGATTACAAGCCCACTCATCTTTAATTAGTATTAATTATCAAATCAATACTAGAATAAATGCTTATTGGACACACACAACAAAATTAATGAAAATTAGATTGAATTTATTTGCTGCCTTCAAATGTTGATAAATGTTTTTAAGTAGAAAGTTCAAAGGTAAAGTCTTCATTTCCAATGGAATTAACCATTATGAACAATTACTAATTGCTTGGTATACTAAGTGTGTTATTTGTTTCATTTGTCTTAGAATTTGAAATTACAATTCTTTTCTACAAGGCAGTGAAGCAGTTCAAGTCTGACGTTACTTAGATTACTTGCATTAATCTTCTGGATTTATTGCCAGGTTTTAAAGGTGAATTAATATTAATAATATGTAAACAAATGTAAGGAAGCATGAAAGAAGACCTTTGTACCACATACCAAATAAATTACAGCACATTGTGCTCTCCTATGTTAAATAACTATATATTTCCCCACTACCTACAAATCCTATAATATAAATATACATATATTGTGATGTAATGAGAGATATAGTGTTGGATGGGAGATATATTCCTGCCAGAAAGTGACTCTCACAGTGGTCAACAACAAAGAAACAGGTAAGACCTGACCTGGATCTTCTCTGCTATGGATTGCACAGCTGCAAGTCTTATAACAAGATAAATAGAGAGCTAAGACTACTCAGTGTGTGTTGGAGGGTGGGAAAGAGCTGATGAGTGTTTTGTGGCAACATCAGACCTGAACACGGTGGCAGGTCTAGGACCTGACCCCATGCTGTGGAAAGTACCTGGACTTTTGTTTAGTCTGAAGTAAAACTATTTGTTTTATTCACCATGGCAGCAAAAAACAGTGAGCTCGGATTGAAAGCCTGTGTATGCCTCTTTGTCGTGTCCCTGCCAATAAGAGAAAATCCCCACTGTAAATGTAAATGCCTCCTCATCAAGACTGGCATTAACATCACCGGTCTTGAATAAATCAGGACCATCATGTCTTTAGTGTGTACTAAACTAATGTTAAAAAGAAATGTAAAGATAGAGAGTTAAGTATTAAATGCATATGGCAAATGTTTCTTGAAATTATGTCCTTTATTTGCTGACATTTACTGTTTTGTTCACATCACATACAGTACTAGTGGCTATCTCATTATCTTTACAGGCAGGATAATAATCGAAGAGAATGGAGAAGTTGGATACAGCTGGTGATTCCACTTATAAGAATTAGCATTGAGCTGTCCATATATTCAGAAGAGGTTGTCCAGAACTTTCCACACAGTCTACAGTTTCTGATGCTACTTTAGGCCATTCCCTCTCTTCACGAGCAGCTTCAGAGCAGGAAAGTTGGTATGTTTAGCTCCTTCAAGTCACATTATCATGAAGTGATCCAAAGCTATTAATTTTTTCAAAACAAAAATTTACATTTCAACAATTTCTCTATAGGCAAGTGTGGAGACACGGGGGTCAGCGGGTGTTCTAGTCTGCTGTCTCAAGACTGCATGGACCACTGATCATCCCACTGAATGCCCTCTCTCCTTTTACTGTGGGCATAACACTATTCAGACAACACAGGCTGAAGGTAAAAACAGTGTGGCAATATTTTATTGAACCACAGACAATAGCACAAAGAACAGTCCCAGAAAAATAACCAAGAAGATGTAAAATTAGTCTCACCATTCCTCTGACTCATCGGGATAAAATCAGCCGTGACTTCCAGAGCCAACTACCCCAACCTATAGCACGCACAGGAGAGAGGAGGTAGTGACAAGCTTAGGAAGTTAAAAGTCCATTGAGGTGCAAGGCCAGGTGGCCAGATGTCCATTGTTGTAGTAAATAGGTGTAATAAAAAAAATATAAAACACAGAGTACCTACAAGGCCCTACAATATTTCTAATTGGCTCCTGCCTTAGGGTACTGTCACACAGTGCAATTTTGATCGCTACGACGGCACGATTCGTGACGTTGCAGCGTCGTATGATTGTCGCTCCAGCGTCGTAGACTGCGGTCACACTTTGCAATCACGGCGCTGGAGCGATGCCGAAGTCCCCGGGTAACCAGGGTAAACATCGGGTTACTAAGCGCAGGGCCGCGCTTAGTAACCCGATGTTTACCGTGGTTACCAGCGTAAAAGTAAAAAAAAAACAAACCGTACATACTCACCATCTGATGTCCGTCAGGTCCCTTGCCGTTTGCTTCCTGCTGTGACTGAGTGCCGCCGTACAGTGAGAGCGCAGCACAGCAGTGACATCACCGCTGTGATCTGCTCTCACTTTCCGGCCGGCAGACAGTCAGAGCGGGAAGCGGACGGCAAGGGACCTGAAGGACATCAGATGGTGAGTATGTACTGTTTGTTTTTTTTTACTTTTACGCTGGTAACCACGGTAAACATCGGGTTACTAAGCGCGGCCCTGCGCTTAGTAACCCGATGTTTACCCTGGTTACCAGCGAACGCATCGCTGGATCGCTGTCACACACAACGATCCAGCGATGACAGCGGGAGATCCAGCGACGAAAGAAAGTTTCAAACGATCTGCTACGACGTACGATTCTCAGCAGGGTCCCTGATCGCAGTAGCGTGTCAGACACTGCGAGATCGTAACGATATCGCTAGAACGTCACGAATCGTGCCGTCGTAGCGATCAAAATTGCACTGTGTGACAGTACCCTTACAGTGGAGGTTGGCACCCTAAGAGTACAATTTTTCAGTGACCCTACTCAAGAAAGACTATCCCGGTCTTCCCTAGATATCACTTATATCCCTTATATCCCAGGTGATAGGCAGGTGGGAAAACATATAGATAAGATAAGAGATGAAAAAAGTCCCAAAATAAACAATAATATCTTATACACATTATAAATAGTCCCCTGTGGGTACTCTGCGACTAGATGCAATGACAATAAACATCCTGAATATAAATAGATTAAATGTCCAACCCTATGACAGCTCCTAAATGCTGTATTATGTTAGTCTCATCATAGCATCAGCATCTATGGTTTTTCCATCATAGGAGCTGTCATGGAGTTGGATATTTAACCTATTTAAATTTAAGATGTTTATTGTTTTTGTATCTAGTCACAGAGTACCCATATGGGACTATTTTATATGTGCATTGGATATTATTGATTATTTTGGGACTTTTTTAATTTCTTATCTTATTTATGTTTTCCAACCTGCCTATCATAAGGGATATCTAGGTGAGTCAGGGATAGTCTTCGTTGATTTGGGACGCCGAAAAATCGTGTGCACTTAGTGTGCAAACCTCCACTGTAAGGCAGGAGCCAATTAGAAATAATGTAGGGCCTTGTAGGTCCTCTGTGTTTATATCGTGTTTGGACCAGGTTTATATTGCCATGGTTTTTTAACCATTGTTAGTCACACTGGGTAGGTGTTTTTTAATATTTAAAAACTAAAGTTTTTTTGTAAGGGTAAATATGTTCACACACTATTATTATTCCTGAGTCTGTATATGACCTCTTTTTGCATACATTACAAAGCTGCCATCAACCCCACAGCATTTTTTTGTGTCGCCCCTCTTTAATAACCAGTAAAGGCTACGCAGACAGTGTAGCTGTTATTACTAGTCTCAAAATCACTTTCTTTACCCCAAAATTGTTTTAGAGGCATATCGGATGAATAATTAGATTAGAGCTCCTCAGTGAAGTTTAAGCTAACAAATGTAGCAGTAAAATCATAGAAAAGTGCATCAGTTATTTTATCTTAAAAGAGATTTTACTAAGGATATAGGTCATCTCCTATCCATAGGTGAACTGGTGTCTGATATCTATAGCCCCTCAGGCTATGTGCACACGTTGCGGATTTGTGTGCGGATTTTTTTGTAACATTTTTTGCAAAATCCGCAGGTAAAATGCACTGCGGATTTCCTGCAGTTTTTGTGTGGATTCCACCTGCGTTTTTACACCTGCGGATTCCTATTGAGGAGCAGGTGTAAAATGCTGCAGAATCTGCACAAATAATTGACATGCTGCGGAAAATGCAAAGCAGCATTTCCGCGCCGTATTTTCCGCACCATGGGCACTGCGGATTTCGTTTTCCAAACATTTCCATGGTACTGTACAACGCATGGAAAACTGCTGCGAATCCGCATCGGCCAATCTGCTGCGGATCCGCAGCAAAATCCGCAACGTGTGCACATAGCCTCAGACTGTAAACCAAAGCTCTGCATAGTCCTGTCTGGATGGATGAGTGGTTGAATTTACACACATCCACATCATTATTTATGAATCTGCCTACAATAGAAAAGCACTGTACGTTGTTATTTCTGGCAGTCCCATATATAATACAATGAATGAAAATATGCATGCTTGATCTCCTATCCATTCAGATATTGATCTACAAAAGCTCTATTTTCTGAATCAGTGGGATTCTTGTGGACAGGTCAACTTTTTTGTTTACTGTATTTTGACAAACTTAACTCATTCTTTATTTCTGAAGATATTTGTAAAATAAGAAACAAAAATTGTGGCAATAACGAGGGCTACAACTGTAAGTTTCATTAGAATGTTTCCAGACATTGTCTTAGCAACTGTTGATCCATCACTCATTATTCTATTCAATCACTCATGGCTATAAATGAAATTTCTTGGATTTTACACGACAGTTTCATCTAACTCAGCCAAAATTGGTGGTGCTGGGTTGGAATGGGGTTGGAATGGGGATGGAACGGGGTCATACCTTGCACCAGAAATAGAAAAAACTGGTGTGCTTTTTGCATGACCTCAAGTTGTGCAAAAATTTTGTAGCAGAATTTTTTGAAAAATAATTTGATAAATTAGGGCTTTTACTATTTTCAGCATGCTGTCTGACAAGTTTACCAGTATACTGTCATTTAAAATTGTTGTTGCCTTGTCTCCTGTTATTTAGGCTAGGTTCACATTGCGTTAATGTGTGCACGCTAACGGACAGCGTTGCACGGCGAAAATGTCGCAATTAACGCCGTGCAACGGGTCCGTTAACGTGCCCATTGACAGCAATGTAAATTTCTCCTGCAGCGCATCACTAGCGCGTGCCTTTTTCGGCTCGCGCTAGTGATGTGCCGTTCTTCTGTGACGCGCCTCGGACGCTGCTTGCAGCGTCCGCGGCGCGCCCGAGGTCCATTCCTCGCTAGTGCAGATCGGGGATCTGCGCTAGTGGGGACACCGAACACGGACCCTAGGGAAGCATTGCGTTAGCGCAACCCGCTAGCGCTATGCGCTAAACAGATTGCCCTAACGCAATGTGAACCTAGCCTTAGAGAATTACTTAGTACAGGACCATCACGCCACATACTGACACTATTTTTCAGAAGGCTTTAACCTAACTTTAACTTCAGGGCTTAAAATAAACCAGAGACAGATGAGTGAAAGCTATAATATGGTATAAATCTCTCTTCTTTCTGCAATAAATGCTATTCTATAGCAATGCCGTTTGTAAGGTAAACTATAGAATATAAAAGAAAGCAATCGATACCCCATGGAAATATGCTAATAATCATCTAAATTCTAATTTATGTTGAAGTTTGCTGAGAGCAGTTTTCTCCGAGATGTTTGCATCACATTTTCCCTTGTAAATATTGCCTTTGTATTCTTGCCTGAATCTACATATGCCTCTCATTTCCAAAGTGTTAGTTTGCCCTCGGGCTATTACAGTAGAACAGCTGTGACTTGAGAATCCAGCATTCACACTAACATTGCAGGAATTGTACTTAACAAATAAGTATTTTTCCTAAAATGTCCCATAACGCCATGCTATCGCTAGAGGTGAACAAAACAGCACATTGTCTTTACATTGTAATGAAAATAGAGACATTTCATTTCCCTGCTATCAAGTAATATTGTGATGTTTATCAAAAATATGTCTTATAATATATGCAAATGACTTAGTTTGAAGCAGACATGGGGCATGATTTATCAATGTGGCAGGTGTTGCAGCTGTGCGAGTTACTGGCATCTAGTTTATGGCAGCCAACTCTGGGCAATTCATCAAACAGCGATATTGTAATGAGTCAAGATTGAAGTGAACCTGATTCAATATTATATTACCACCAGCGTAGAGTGGCCTGGCCAGAAAACAAGCCAGACAATTGTGCAAAGTGTAACACATTAACTATTCATTTTAGTTGTAATAAAAGAGATTTAATGCTGGTAGTTTGAAAAACTTGCTTGACTCTTCTAATTATTCTTGAAAACCCAGACAAAGGATAAGAATGTTGCCTAGCCATCAAAAATCAGGTTTGTCTACCTGAGTTTTCTTTTTTTGGAAATTTTACCTAAATATTATAGACAAATATTTAGCCAGTAATTTTTCCACTCACAATGGAAAGCTAATATCTAATATATAAAGCTGAATGTGTGTATGTATGTATGTATGTATGTATGTATGTATGTGTGTATGTCCGGGATTGGCATCTGAACCGTCGCAGCTACAGCCACAAAATTTTGCACAGTCACACGTCTGGACCCCGAGAGCGTCAAAGCTATGTTGTGAGGTGAAATTTTAACCCCGCGCTTTCCAATTCACCAAACAATTTTGCCCCTATCTACATAATGGGGAAAAAATGAAAGGAAAAGTGTTGGAGGCAAATTAACAGCTGCCAGATGTGAACAAGGGGGACTTAAAGAATGAGAGCGATGGCGCCAAAGAGTATATACTGTACAGTTGCTAAGGTGGGGCCCCGACATGGGATAATCACCACACCACCACGGGGATATGAACACACACACACAAAATGCGCCACACACTACCACGTGCTCGAACACATATACCACCCTCAGCACACATTTCACCACACATACACCAACCTCGCCACATAAAAGTCGAAACACAAAAGTCGAAACACAAGAGTCGCCGCTCAAAACTTGCCACGCACAAAACTCTCCACATGCAAAACTCGCCACACGTGCAAAACTCACCTCATAGAAAACTCGCCACACGCAAAACTTGCATACGCGGAAAAATTGCCACATGCACAAAAGTTGCAACACATGCTAAAGTTGCCTCACACAAAACTTGCACATACTCAAAAGGCACCACACATAAAACTCGCCACGCGCAAAACTCGCCATGCGCAAAACTTGCTGCACACAACTTGCTACACTAACCTGTCACATGCAACTCGACACACAAAAAGTTGCTACACGCATGTCGCCACACAAAACTCATCTCACAAAAGTCGCTACATGCATGTTGCCACACGCAACTCAACACACACAACTTGACACATGAAACTCGCCCTAAAACACACACAAGTCTGGTATTATCCTTCAAAAATAAAAATCTGATTAATAAGCAGACAAACTACAAGAGCAACAAATGTACCATATAGGAATCCGGCAGCTGTCAGTCACATGACCAGTCTATTATGTGTATATGTGAGCTAATATATACTGCCAGGGTGTGGGCTTACTGTTGGCTGGGGATTTATCAGGCTGCCAATTTAGCTTACAAATACTGAGGTAAAAATACTGACCAAATAACGTGTGAACGAGGTCTAATACAGGAGGAGATGACATACAGATATATACTATATACAGGAGGAGATGACACCCAGGTATATACTAATTACAGGGGAGATGACACACAGGTATATACTATATACAGGAGGAGATGACACAGATATAAACTATATACAGGAGAGATGACACACAGGTATATACTATATAGAGGAGGAGATGACACACAGGTACATACTACATACAGCAGGAGATGACATACAGGTATACACTATATACAGGAGCAGATTACCTACAGGTATATAGTATAAACAGGAGGAGATGACATACAGGTATATGCTATGTATGGGAGGAGATGACATACAGGTATATACTATATACAGGAGGAGATGACACACAGGTATATACTATATATAGGTGAGATGACACACAGGTATATCTAACAAATAAAGCTGAATGTGTGTATGTGTGTATGTATGTGTGTATGTCCGGGATTGGCATCTGCACCGTCGCAGCTACAGCCACTAAATTTTGCACAGTCACACGTCTGGACCCCGAGAGCATCATAGGCTATGTTGTGAGGTGAAATTTTAACCCCGCGCGTTGCAATTCACCAAACAATTTTGCCCCTATCTACATAATGGGGAAAAAGTGAAGGGAAAAGTGTTGGAGGAAAATTGACAGCTGCCAGATGTGAACAATGGGGACTTAAAGAATGAGAGCGATGGCGCCAAAGAGTATATACCGTACAGTTGCTAAGGTGGGGCCCCGACATGGGATACTCACCACACACGGGGATATGAACACAAACACAAAATGCGCCACACAATACCACGTGCTTGAACACATATACGACCCTCAGCACACATTTCACCACACACACACCAACCTCGCCACATAAAAGTTGAAACACAAAAGTCACCACTCAAAACTCGCCACGCGTAAAGCTCGCTACATGCAAAACTCGCCATATGCAAAACTAGGCTCACGCAAAACTCGCCACATGTGCAAAACTCACCTCATGGAAAACTCACCTCATGCAAAACTTGCACACACAGAAAAATTGCCACATGTACAAAAGTTGCACCACATGCAAAAGTTGCCTCACACAAAACTTGCACATACTCAAAAGCACCACACATAAAACTCGCCACGCGCAAAACTCGCCATGCACAAATCTTGCTGCACACAACTTGCTACACTAACCTGTCACATGCAACTCGACACACAAAATGTTGCTACACGCATGTCGCCACACAAAACTCATCTCACAAAAGTCGCTACATGCATGTCGCCACACGCAACTCAACACACACAACTTGACACATGAAACTCGCCCTAAAACACACACAAGTCTGGTATTGTCCTTCAAAAATAAAAATCTGATTAATAAGCAGACAAACTACAAGAGCAACAAATGTACCATATAAGAATCCGGCAGCTGTCAGTCACATGACCAGTCTATTATGTGTATGTGTGAGCTAATATATACTGCCAGGGGGAGGGCTTAATGTTGGCTGGGGATTTATCAGGCTGCCAATAGCAACCAATCACAGCTCAGCTTCTATTTTGCTACAGTTAATTAATCTGAGCTCTGATTGGTTAATATAGGCAACAAAGACATTCTCAATATAACAAAGCTAATATATGTTGTGAAATTCTTCTATTAGCTTAGTTTTTGCCTTTTAATAATTACATTTCTATCTATTTGTTTTGTGGTTTTTGCGTGCAGAATAAATTTTTGTTATCACATTCTATTTTGCTAACAGCAGTCATTAACCCGGGCGAAGCCGGGTAGTACAGCTAGTCACTTATAAAGAATATAAGAAATACTGTGTATATTCGTGTATAAGCCAAGATTTTCAGCACAATTTTTTGTGCTGAAAACGTTCCCCTCGGCTTATACACGAGTCACGGTCCAAAAGGCCGGCAGGGGAGGGGGCGGCAGAGCAGCGGGTGACAGGAGGCGGTGGCTGTGGCACAGTAACAGCTGCAGCCGATGGCTAACAGAAAAGATCATACTCACCCTCCTTCACTGCATCTCCGTCCCTGCATCTCTGTTGTCCCGGCACCAGTGTACCTCCTCTCCAGTGCTGAGTGGTCACATGGTACCACTCATAAATGTAATGAATATGGACGCGTCTTCACTTCCATAGGCGTGGAGCGCATATTCATTACCTTAATGAGCGGTACCACATGAACGCTGAGCAGAGGAGAGGAAAATGGAGATGCAGGAACAGAGATGCAGGTGTGAGGAGGGCGAGTATGATGGGGAAGGGGGCAATGTGAGCAATGCATACAACCATGGCATGGGGGAGATGAACCATGGTGGACGGGGGAGCTGAGCAATACGGGACCTGGGGAGCTGAGCAATACGGGACCTGGGGAGCTGAGCAATGCAGGACCAGAGGAGCTGAGCAATGCGGGACCAGGGGAGCTGAGCAATGCGGGACCAGGGGGGCTGAGCAATGTGGGACCAGGGGAGCCATGCATACAACAGGGGAAGCCACACATATCAGGGCAGGACAATGGGAGCCATATAACAGGACAGAACAGGACGAGGGGAGCCACATACCAGGACAGGACAGGGGGAGCCACATACCAGGACAGGGGGAACCACATACCGAAACAGGACAGGGGGGAGTCACATACCAAGATAGGGGGAGCCACGTATAGCAGGACAGGGATGAGGGGACAATACAGACCAGGCTTATACTTTAGTCAATAAGCTTACCCAGTTTTCCATGGCAAAAGTATGTGCCTCGGCTTATACTCGAGTATATACGGTATGTGTATTGCTCAGAATAGTGATGATATGGAACTTGCTTTGAACTGTAAAATTAAAACTTTAGAAATAAAGAGCACAACTGTCTACTCAAAGAAAAAAAATGTATATTTATTATTTTTTCTTTTTCTATGAAGAGGTTGTGCTCTTTATTGTTTCTAATGTTTTAATTTTACACTTCACAGCAAATTCCGTTATTATTTAGAATCTTTTTAACCCCTTAGTGACAGAGCCAATTTGGTACTTAATGACCGAGCCAATTTTTACAATTCTGACCAGTGTCACTTTAAGAGGTTATAACTCTGGAACGCTTTATCGGATCCCACTGATTCTGAGATTGTTTTTTCGTGACATATTGTACTTCAAGTTAGTGGTAACATTTCTTCGATATTACTTGTGATTATTTATGAAAAAAATGGAAATATGGCGAAAATTTTTAAAATTTTGCAATTTTCAAACTTTGTATTTGTATGCCCTTAAATCAGAGAGATATGTCACAAAAAATAGTTAATAAATAACATTTCCCACATGTCTACTTTACATTAGCACAATTTTGGAAGCAATTTTTTTTTTGTTAGGGAGTTATAAGGGTTAAAAGTTGACCAGCAATTTCTCATTTTTACAACACCATTTTTTTTTAGGGACCACATCTCATTTGAAGTCATTTTGAGGGGTCTATATGATAGAAAATAACCAAGTGTGACACCATTCTAAAAACTGCACCCCTCAAGCTGCTCAAAACCACATTCAAGAAGTTTATTAACCCTTTACGTACTTCACAGGAACTGAAACAATGTGGAAGAAAAAAATGAACATTTAACTTTTTTTTGCAAACATTTTACTTCAGAACCATTTTTTTTAATTTTCACAAGTGTAAAAACAGAAATTTAACCACAAATTTTGTTGTGCAATTTTTCCTGAGTACGCCGATACCCCATATGTGGAGGTAAACCACTGTTTGGGCGCACCGCAGAGCTTGGAAGTGAAGGAGCACCGTTTGACTGTTTCAATGCAGAATTGGCTGGAATTGAGATCAGACGCCATGTCGCGTTTCGGGAGCCCCTAATGTGCCTAAACAGTGGAAACCCCCCACAAGTGATACCATTTTGGAAACTAGACCCCTTAAGGAACTTATCTAGATATTCGGTGAGCACTTTGAACCCCCAAGTGCTTCACAGAAGTTTATAACGTAAAGCCGTGAAAATAAAAAAATCGCATTTTTTCTACAAAAATGATCTTTTTGCCCCAAAATTTTTATTTTCACAAGGGTAACAGGAGAAATTAGACCACAAAAGTTGTTGTGCAATTTCTCCTGAGTACGTCAATACCCCATATGTGGGGGTAAACCACTGTTTGGGCGCACCGCAGAGCTTGGAAGAGAAGGAGTGTCGTTTTACTTTTTCAATGTAGAATTGGCTGGAATTGAGATCGGACGCCATGTCACGTTTGGAGAGCCGCTGATGTGCCTAAACAGTGGAGACCCCCCACAAATGACACCATTTTGGAAACTAGACCCCTTAAGGAACTTATCTAGATGTGTGGTGAGCAATTTAAACCCCCAGGTGCTTCACAGAAGTTTATAACGTAGAGCCGTGAAAATAAAAAAATCGCATTTTTTCTACAAAAATGACCTTTTTGCCTCCAAATTTTTATTTTACCAAGGGTAACAGGAGAAAATGGACACCAGAAGTTGTTGTACAATTTGTCTTGAGTATGCCGACACCCCGTATGTGGGGGTAAACCACTGTTTGGGCGCACGGCAGAGCTCAGAAGGGAAGGAGCGCCATTTTGGAATGCAGACTTTGATAGAATTGTCTGCGGGCGTTATGTTGCGTTTGCAGACCCCTAATGTACCTAAACAGTAGAAACTCCCAACAAGTGACCCCATTTTGGAAAATAGACCCCCCAAGGAACTTATCTAGATATGTGGTGAGAACTTTGAATGCCCAAGTGCTTCACAGAAGTTTATAATGCATAGTAGTGAAAATAAAAAATATTTTTTTTTCCCACAAAAAAGATTCTTTTAGCCCCCAAATTTTTATTTTCACAAGGGTAACAAGAGAAATTGGACCCCAAAAGTTGTTGTCCAATTTGTCCTGAGTATGCTGGTACCCAATATGTGGGGGTAAACCACTGTTTGGGCGCACGGCAGAGCTCAGAAGGGAGGGAGCACCATTTGACTTTTTTAGCGCAAAATTGGCTGTCGTGTTTGGAGACCCCCCTGATGTACCTAAACAGTGGAAACCCCCAAATTATAACTCCAACCCTAACTCCAACACACCCCTAACCCTAATCTTAACCCGATCCATAATCCTAATCACAACCCTAACGATAATCACAACCCTAACCCCAAAACAGCCCTAATCTCAACCCTAACCATAACCCTAATAAAAAACCCTAAATCCAACACAACCCTAACCCTAATCCCAAACGTAACCCTAATCCCAACCCTAATCCAAACCCTAATCCCAAATATAACCCTAACTTTAGCCCCAACCCTAACCCTAACTTTAGCCCCAACCCTAACCATAACTTTAGCCCCGTCGTCACAAAAAAAGTTCAATGTAACCTTTTTTTTGTACGTCGCGTCCGCCATTTCCACGCATGCGTGGCCGTAACTCTGCCCCCTCCTCCCCAGGACATAGACTGGGCAGCGGATGCGTTGAAAAACTGCATCCGCTGCCCACGTTGTGCACAATTTTCACAACGTGCGTCGGTACGTCGGGCCGACGCATTGCGACCGCCCCGTACCGACGCAAGTGTGAAAGAAGCCTAAGGCTACTTTCACACTAGCGTCGTACTCGGCCCATCGCAGTGTGCCGGGCCGACGTACCGACGCTAGCGTTGTAAGCGCCGCACAACGGGTGCAGCGGATGCTGTTTTTTCAACGCATCCGCTGCCCCATTGTGAGGGGAGGCGGGGGCGGAGTTCCGGCCGCGCATGCGCGGTCGGAAATGGCGGACACGTCGCACAAAAAAGTTACATGTAGCTTTTTTTGTGCCGACGGTCCGCCAAAGCACGACGCATCCGTCGCACGACGGATGCGACATGTGGCAATCCGTCGCAATGCGTCGCTAATGCAAGCCAATGGAGAAAAAACGCATCCTGCAAGCACTTTTGCAGGATGCGTTTTTTCTCCGACGCATTGCGACGGAAGCTAAAAAACGCTAGTGTGAAAGTAGCCTAACCCTAACCCTAAATTTAGCCCCAACCCTAACCCTAGCCCTAACCCTAACCCTAACCCTAACTCTAACCCTAACCCTAACCCTAACTCTAACCCTAACTCTAACCCTAACCCTAACCCTAATTTTAGCCCCAACTCGTCTTCTCCTGCCGGCCGGCAGATGGCAGCAGATGGCGGGCGCACTGCGCATGCGCCCGCCATAAGGAAAAAGCCGGCCGGCAGGAGAAGACAGAAGAGGACCCAGGGACACCGGGTGAGTATGTTAGGGTCCCCGAATCCCCCTATTTCTCTGTCCTCTGATGTGTGATCACATCAGAGGACAGAGAAATACAGATCGCTTTTTTTTTTTTTTTTTTGCGGTCGCCGGTAAACTGTTAATTACCGGCGATCGCAAAACAGGGGTGGGTGCAAACCGACCCCGATCATGTTCTTTGGGGTCTCGGCTACCCCTGGCAGCCGAGACCCCAAAGATCTTCCGGGTGCCGGGCGGCGGGCGTACTGCGCGTGCGCCCGCCATTTTTTCCCGGAAAAAAGATGGCGGCGCCCATGGGGACGCACGAGGAGCACCGGGGGAGGTAGGTAAGTATCGGGGGGCTATTGGGGGCCATCGGGGACCCTATTTCTCTGTCCTCCGATGTGCGATCACATCGGAGGACAGAGAAATTAAACGGCACATCGCGTTTTGTTTTTTTTTGTTGCGACCGCCGGTAAATGGTTAATTACCGGCGATCGCAACTCGGGGGTCGGTAAAAAAACCCCGAATCATGTTCTCTGGGGTCTCGGCTACCCTCGGCAACCGAGACCCCAGAGAAAATCCGACTCTGGGGGGCGCTATTCACTTTTTCCACAGCGCCGTTAATTAACGGCGCTGTGGTTTAAGTACCCTTAGCGGCCGCCGTTAAAAGGCGTATCGGCGGTCGTTAAGGGGTTAAGGATGTGCTAATTTGTATGTCAATACAGTATATGTAATCCTTCAGGTATGTGTTTGTATGCAAGAATTTTTCCATTAATTTATGCATGGTTGCTGCTGAGATAGGGTCAGATTTGTGCTTTTATTAGTTAGTGTGGGTCTACTATTGTTCAATCCACAAATCCAGCTAAACCAACAGTCCTTTTAAGGGCTAATTATGGAGTATATAGATTGCAGCGCTAGGTAGGCAGGGGAGTGTATGTGCGCATATCCACATAAGTGCACGGCCTGTAGGCACTGTATGTGAGAATATAGATCTCACTACATACATCAAAAGGGTCCATTACTGTGTGGTGCTGCCTATTATATATATATATACCTAGCTGCAGGTATCTGTGGCTAGAAATATTTGTTTTTGCACTTAAATCCTGCTAATTTTATTACAAAGCAAACCGGAGCCCCCTTTTTTCTACATTTATTTGCTTGTTCACACTGCAGACTACAGCTAGATCATTTTAATTCAACAGCGTGAAGATCCAGCAATTTAAAAAAGCTTTCTCTGTCCCAGACATCACATCGGAGTGTGCAGAAAATTCTGGCCTTTTTTGTGGTACTGTGGTATTTTTTGAAGTGTCTTACAACATTTTTGGACACCATTTTGTGGACCAAAAAATATTTAGCTGGCCAAAAAATATTTAGCTACAGTTCATATATTTATCACTGTGTTCTGTACGCCACTCGCATCGCATATCATTGTGCTAAATATTTTACAATTTTAGTACTCCAACAATTTTTTTTAGTGTCATAGCCTACTTATTGACACAATTATGGTGGGCCAAAAAAATTCCAGGTCACATATTTAACAGTTTTCTATCTCCATCAGATTCTAGATCTATCTGTGGTTTACAAATTGTGGCATTTCCGGCCTATATTCCACTGTTTTTGCTGTCTGTTACCCTAGGTCTATGCAGAATTTTGGGGTAAAAAAAAAATAAAAAAAAACTCCAGGCCACATATTGAACAGTCCGTGCTCTACAAATAGTTGCTTTTCAGGCCTACATTCCACTTTTTTTTGCTGTTTGCTACCTTAGCACTAGAAGTCCCAGAGATGGGTCATTTGACATTTCTACCTTTGAAACCCAGAGAAGGGTCAAATGACCTAAAGGATTTTATCTATAGCTTATCTTATCTCTATTCACTGTCTTGTGTTCTGTAATTAAGGCCATTACTGTTGCACCACAGGAGGTTGTTTGCTGTTTTCCATCGAGTTTACCCATGTAGTTTCAAGTTTCAAGTTAGGGTACTGTCACACAGTGCAATTTTGATCGCTATGACGGCACGATTCGTGACGTTGCAGCGTCGTATGATTATCGCTCCAGATTCGTAGACTGCGGTCACACTTTGCAATCACGGCGCTGGAGCGATGCCGAAGTCCCCGGGTAACCAGGGTAAACATCGGGTTACTAAGCGCAGGGCCGCGCTTAGTAACCCGATGTTTACCGTGGTTACCAGCGTAAAAGTAAAAAAAAACAAACCGTACATACTCACCATCTGATGTCCGTCAGGTCCCTTGCCGTCTGCTTCCTGCTCTGACTGAGTGCCGCCGTACAGTGAGAGCACAGCACAGCAGTGACGTCACCGCTGTGATCTGCTCTCATTTTCCGGCAGGCAGACAGTCAGAGCGGGAAGTGGACGGCAAGGGACCTGACGGACATCAGATGGTGAGTATGTACGGTTTGTTTTTTTTACTTTTACGCTGGTAACCACGGTAAACATCGGGTTACTAAGCGTGGCCCTGCGCTTAGTAACCCGATGTTTACCCTGGTTACCAGCGAACGCATCGCTGGATCGCTGTCACACACAATGATCCAGCGATGACAGCGGGAGATCCAGCGATGAAAGAAAGTTTCAAACGATCTGCTACGACGTACGATTCTCAGCAGGGTCCCTGATCGCTGCTGCGTGTCAGACACTGCGAGATCGTAATGATATCGCTAGAACGTCACGAATCGTGCCGTCGTAGCGATCAAAATTGCACTGTGTGACAGTACCCTTAGTTCTGTTCAGTTTATTGTATTTGATAATATAAAGACTATACATATTGTATTTAGTTTAGTTTTATTTGAGCAAAAAAGCGCTGAAACAATGAATAATTTTTTATATATTTTAAATAGAGAATTAGAAATTTTAGAGCAAGGTACAGCTGTGAGTAATGACCAGAAGTATTTGTGTCTAAGGCTATGTGCACACTTTGTGGATTCCACTGCGGATTTTTCCGCAGCGGAATTCCAAAATCCGCAGTGAAAACCCGTTGCGGTTTTTACTGCGGATTTATCGCGTTTTTTACTGCGGTTTCTTCTGCGGATTTTCATCTGCAGCTTCCTATTGGAGCAGGTGAAAATCCGCAGAAAAGAAGTGACGTGCTGCGGAATGTAATCCGCAGCGTTTCCGCGCGGATTTTTCCGCAGCATGTGCACAGCGTTTTTTCTTTCCCATAAGTTTACATTGTACTGTAAACTAAGGGGAAACTGCTGCGGATCCGCAGCGGCCAAAGGTACCGTTACATGTTACGATCTCGTCGACGATATAGTTAGAAATGTCACGTGATCACATCGTTCGTGCAATCAGTTTCACATCGTCCAAGAGGCGTCACATGCAACTATCTTGTTAACTATGTAAATTTTGGCTCCGCGTTAGCCTCATTGCAAACGTTTGCAGAACGATTTTTCACAATGGCAGGAATAGGAGAATTTAGACAGACATCGTTCATCTCAGCGTTACACTGAACGATGCTGCACATCTTCTGACACATAATTGGACGAGGATCGTCAGATTTGAGATCCTGACCTCAAATCTGCGATCAGCGATCCAACGATGTGTTCGTCCGATATCTTCACGTTACACGCAACGATGTGAAAACGACATCGCATGAACGACGTGATCACGTGACGTTTTCAAACGATATCGTCAATGAGATCGTAACGTGTAACTGTACCTTTAGGCCTCAATCACACTAGCGAAAAAAAAAATCACAGCATGTTCGTTCTTGTGCAAATTTGGCGCGAAAAAAATTCGCACAAGAGGACTGAAATTTTAGTGTGAAAAATATACAAAAGAACAACTGTTATTTGTTTCGATGCTTTTTATTTTATTTAAAAACCAATAAGATTTTTTTTTCACTAAAGGGTTATTTCACACCAACATCAAACAAATAGTCACATTTTCAAGACGAGCAGTGTATAAGCGGCATGGCCAAACAAATGTGATAAAACAGTGAACAAGAAAACAATATAATCAAATTATACAACAGGGAGGGATGTTGGTGGAGGAGTGGGAAGAGGTGAAGGGGGAAAAGGTAAAGACAAATACATGGGGGTAGGGGAGTAAAGGAGCACGCATCAAAGGATTCTTTTTATTTTTGTTATAAAAATGTTAAAAAAATACAAGGAATAAAACAATTCCACACATATTTTCAATAGGCTGCAGTGGGGGGCTGTGTGTGTGTGAGTGGCATGTCCTTGTGTGACTAGCATTTCAGCACTCACTCAGCAGTCTGTCTGAACATGTTGGAACATACCTGGCACTGCCTGGGTATGTCCCTGGTACATTTGCCACACGTGTATTTGTAGCAGTCAACACATCTCTCAGTTGCACAATTGTTCGTGCATCGATGGTTGACCTGACACTTCACTCTTTTGCCAGGGCTGGGTGTGGAAGGAAGTTGCCAAAGGAGTTTATCCTTGCGTGCCTTCTTTTCAGTCACATGACGGCCACCTAACTCTTTTGCAAGCTCAACCAGGAAGTCCACCCGTCTCTCCTGCACCCCAGTGCATGCCTGATAAAGAACATGAGCATTGAGTGCTGCCATGTCAATCATGTTGTAGAACACGGCGACTGGCCATCTCCATGTTCCTGCACGCAAGCTGTACTCCCGCACCATTTGGTCCATTACATCCACACCGCACTTTGTGTGGTTGTATTGTGTGACCGTGTTTGGCTTCCTTTTGTTGGTATCCTCAGTCTCAACCACGCTGTGCATGCTGCTGAGAATGTAGATGGCCTTCTTTCGTTTGGGTGCATACACTGTCAGTGTGGCACCAGTGGTTGAAAACACCTGAGTGGTGAATTCAGTGCGGTCCAACTGTCTAGCGGATTGAGGAATTTCCCGGCGACTCTTGTTGACTGTGCCGAGGATAGTGGTTTCCCGGCTAAGCAGTCGTTGTGCAAGTGACAATGATGTAAAGAAATTGTCCGTGGTTACAGTTCTGCCCTTGTCCATGAATGGTTCCATCAGCCTCATCACTACAGTTTCGGACAGTCTCTCCCCGCTGGGACGACTGGGGTCCTTGCCAAGATATGGGAGGACATTACAGATGTACTTTGATTTCAAGTCGCAAGCCACCCAAAACTTGATGCCAAACTTGTCTGGTTTTGTTGCAATGTATTGCAGAAAGCAGCAGCGAGTCTTTGACGGGAAAAGCTGTTCATCAATAGTGATGTGTCGACCACGGTTGTAGGATGCAATGCAGTTGGTGACAAACGATCTCCACACATCGGAGATTGCAGCAAACTTATCGGTCTCCACTTGCTCACTGCGCGTGAACATGTCATCAAAGCGTAGGTGTTGCATGATGTCTTGAAAGCGGTTTCGGGTCTTAGTGGCAATGATCCTTGGGTTTCCCAAGTTTGCTGACCAGCTGTCATGTAGTGATGGAACCTTGGTCACCCCCCACAAGATAATGACTGAAATAAATGCAATTAGTTCCGGGAGACCCATGAACCAATCCACCTGCTCCGTGTGACATGCATGTTGAGTAGTCCATTCTTCAATTCTATGAAGCATGTCAAGACTGATAAAACAGAGGAAGCTCTGAAGGCGACTCTGGACACTGCGTCTGGCCTTAGCACTTGGCTCTCCATCTGTAGAGTACGGTTCTATTGGGGTCAAATGGAGATGTTTCCCCACTTGTACTTCATGCCACACTGTGCCATCTTTTGCGGTCTCTGTTGGCTCACTCGCCAACCAAGTTCTCTTTTTTGGTAGAGGCGGAGTCTCCTCATCTGCAAGATAAATAATTTCAAATAAGCATTTTGTTTTGGTTCAAAATAAAAAAGATAGTCAGGCACCACACCCACCCTGCACCGCAGCGTACTGCCCACGCACCACACCTGCCCTGCACCGACCCTTATCTGCACCAACCCCTGCAAAATATAGGATCCATATGAACAGGCAAAAAAGGGAGTGTGAAGCCAGCCTAACCTGAAGACAGCTAAGAGTCCGAATCCGGTTTAAGGACTATGTCTTCTCCATCTGAGTCAGAAGGGTTTGTGTTGCTCAGAATCAGTTCCAATGCCTCTTCAATGGTGTGCCTTCTCTCCATTTTCTTTCCTGTGAACAAAATAGGTTTCTCCCCCACAGCACATAAAGCTGCATGCAAATTTGCTAATGCAATGCAGCTGGGGGGGTGGGCAGACACTCAGGAGCAGCTCACATTCTTTGGCTAGGGACACACTTCAGTTCCTGATCAGTTTTCTTTCAAGATTGACACCTGTTCTGGGTTTTGGAGTCACTCCTGGGCCCTAATGGGGCCGTCACACGGGAAGATGATTCCCAGCGATGTGCGGGCGATCACGTGCGCGTGCACATCGCCGGGGCATCACTGGTGACATGACACATGCGGACATGTCACTGGCGAACGTCTGTGAAGGATCGCCTCGGAACCAGCCTGTAGTTCAGAGGCGATTCCCGGGCCATTCTCTGGATGACTGTACCTTCTCTGCACCAACCCCTGCAAAACAGGATGCAAAAGATCAGGCAAAAAAAGGCACTCTGAAGCCTGCATCTCTTTCTTGTGAGCAGCAACCCCCACACTCAGGAATAGCTTGCATTCTTCTGTTTACACACTCTTATCTTAGATAATCCCCCCTGCAGATTCCTCAGGCAAGAGCACATTTACAAATGAAAGGATGCTAATTAAGGTGTCAATATGGACTGAGGGTAATTTGACCTCTCTCAGGACTTCAGGGGGGATCTTGAAATTCCCGGGACTTCTAGTGCTAGGTCTATACACTATTTTATGGTAAAAAAAAAATATACAGGCCACATATTTAACAGTCTGGTATCGTTGTCAGACGCCTGATCTATTTGTGGCCTACAAATTGTGGCAATTCAGGCCTACATTCCACTGTATTTGCTGTCTGTTACTATAGTTTTGTACACTATTTTGGGGTAAAAAAAAATACAGGCCACATATTGAACAGTCTTTCCGTCAGACGCCTGGTCTATCTGTTCTCTACAAATTGTGGCATTAGATTAGAGGCTTGCATTCATCTTCTTTTAAAATGGGCAAGGCGAGCAGTAAGGGACAGGGAAGTGGATGTGATGGTGATGGTGCATGCAAAGGTCGAGGCCGTGAGAAAGCTGAAAGTGGGCCACAACAAACACCCACATCTTATTGCTCAACTTTCATGTCCCAATTACTAGGGGACGACAGCAGCACACCACTATTGAAGCCAGAGTAGGTTGAAAAGGTTGTGGGTTGGATAGCAGATAAAAATTACAGTTATTTTGCCACCAGCACCCTGTCTTCCACATGGTCATGTCTGAGTAGCCGTGAGTCTGGACCGCATATTCCTCAACTTGATCCTCCTTCCCCCCCCATGTTGAGTGCCCTGAGACAACTGATCAAACACTTGGATACTCCGAAGAGCTGTTCACTTTTTCCATTTATCTATTTATTCCCAATCCACTTGAAGTGGGGCAAGATGAGATTCCATGTAACAATGCCCAAATATTTGAGCAGCCACGGTTACATGAAGGCGAAGGTGGGAGCGTGTCACAAGAGGTGAACGATGGTGAGATACAATTTTCAGAAACTCAGGAGGAGGACCAGGGTGCGGAAGTGGAAGAAGAGGTGGTGGATAATATAGTAACTGACTGAACAAGGCAGGAGGACATGCAGAGCGAGGACATCAGCACACAGGGGGAGGGAGGCATAGCACCCCAACAGGCAGGAAGAAGCAGTGTGGTGGCCGTAAAGAGAAGGCGGGCAACCGTTCCCCGCAACATCAGCATGATGGAAGTTGCTAGTCCAACTGTAAGGTCTTCCTGAGTTTGGTTGTTTTTTTAAAAACTCTGCCGATAACCCCAAACAGGCCATTTGCACCACCTGCCATGTCCACATCAGCAGGGGTAGCAAAACTACCAGCCTGACCACCACCAGCATGATCAGGCACATGGCAGCAAAGTACCCAACTTTCTGGGCCAAACCACAGGCACCTAGAACTGTGTCTGCGGGTAACACCACTGCTTCTTCCACTGTTGTGCGTTAAAGCCAATCCCCTGTCCACGGTGCATGCAAAGATGCCTCCTGCCCTGGACCTGTCATTACCCACCCTCAACTAGCACCATCATCAAGCACGTCCACATCCTTGTCCCAGCACAGCCTTCAGTTGTCCATACCACAGTCAATGCAAAGGCCAGAACCTGGTAGTGCCTCTGGGGTGAAGCAAGCTCACACGCATGCCATGCCTGGCCCATGTGCTTAACCTCATAGTTCAGCGGTTTCTCAAAACCTACCTTGAGATTTTGGATCTGCTTGTTAAAGTACGCTGCATGTGTGCCCATTTTAGAGAGTCAGCTACAGCTTCAGCCATCCTTGCAGTGTTTCAGCAGCATTTGCAGCTTCTGGCTCACCGACTGGTGTGTGATGTCCCCACACATTGGAACTCTACACTGTATATGTTGGAAAGGATTTGTGAGTAGAAGAGGGCAGTTGTTGACTACCAGCATCAACATGGCCATCATTATTCAGATCAGACTCCACACATAAGACCTCAGGAGTGGATATGGATTTCAGACATATGTACCATTCTGAAAAACTTTGAGGAATCCACCAAGATAGTGAGCGGCGATGACGCCATAATTAGTGTCACCATCCCACTCAGCATTCTGAAAAGCTCTCTGATTACAATTAAAGAAGATGCATTCAAGGTAGAGCATGAGGACATGGAGCAATGAACCATACAGGGTGAATACACACAGCTCAGCCTCATGTCATCCCAACGTGGATTGGATGACAATGAGGAAGAGGAGGAGGAGGAAGAACAGGAGCTACTTTCTTGCGCTATAGACTGTACTACAAGCACAACCATCATACCCTCTATGTCTCTTCAAAGAGTTATTGGGATGCATCCTAATTTTTGGCAGGCCTTGCATTCACTGCATAGGCAAACATTATGGGAGTAACAAATAAATAATGTGGAATGGTTTTTCCTGTGGCCATCCAGTACCTGGGTTCAAAGAGTTATTGAGGTGCATGTAACTTTGGGGCATGCCATGGCTTGCATTCAATGCATAAGCAAACAGTATGGGAGACACACTTTCTTCTAATGGGAACAATTTTGTCATGTGGCCCTCAAGTACATATGCTGAAAGGGTTATTAGGGTGCAAGTAAATTTGGTGCAGGGCAGGCCTTGCATTCAATGCCTAAGAAAACATTATGGGAAACACATTTTCTTCTAACAGGAACAATTTTGTCATGAGCTCGTCATGTACATCTGCTGAAAGGGTTATTGGGGTGCATGTAACTTTGGTTCAGGGTAGCCCTTGCATTCAGTGCAACATTTTTTCAGGAGGCCCTCCTGTATGTCTCGTGAAAGGGGTATTGGGGTGCGTCCTAATTTTTGGCAGCCCAGCCAGTCACTGCATAGGCATTAACAGTATAGGAGACCCACAGTTTAATAATGGCCCTTTAAGAATATTTATGCCTCCTGATGCCCCTCTAAAAATAGGCTCTGTGACTTTAAGAGTCCCTCCTTCATAAATGGAACAAGATGTGTCTGGTTATTTAGCACACACCACATTGCCAGCTAGGGTTGTTAAATGTTACAATGACATTTCCCAGTGAATGCATTTGTATTGGTTGAAATCAATGCTAAAGTTGAAAAACACAAAAAACGTTGCGTGTGAACATAGCCCAAGTGGTGGAGGAACATTTTTGTTTGAGGTTAATTATTTTACCTTATATACAAGACATTACCTTGGAAAGGATGTTCCTTAACATATTTCCTAGCAAAATCCATTTTGGCTTCGGTTTTGTAAGTTTTTTGGTACACCTGTAAAAATGGCGTGAAACTCTGACAAGATTGTTTACAGCTGGGACCTAGGAGTCAGAAATGCTTCCAGGGGCATTTGCCATGATGTTCCCATGTCATTTGAGCAGTGTTTCCATCATTTTCAGATGTTTTTAGACATTAAAAGGACCCCCAGAAGAGATTGCGGTAAAAATGCTCGGGTTTCCTATAGACTTACATTGGGCTTGTTGTTCTGTCCGAGTACCCAAGTTTTGCAAATTGCTCAACCCGAGCAACGAGCACCCAAGCATTTTCGTGATTGCTCATCACTACCTACATACAATAAATGTTTGAGGTCTTTTAAGTTCTTTGTAAACCATTTAAGGGCTCAT
Organism: Ranitomeya variabilis; assembly: GCF_051348905.1. NCBI lineage: Eukaryota > Metazoa > Chordata > Amphibia > Anura > Dendrobatidae > Ranitomeya > Ranitomeya variabilis. The sequence continues at coordinate 900,854,791 of NC_135233.1, forward strand.
TGTAGCATTCGCATCTCGGCTGCTGCCCGGGGTGCACACACTCCTAGCAGGACTCCAGGCACTGTGCTTAGAGCGTGCTCGTACACACTTCCTCTTTCTTAAAGGGGCCATGAGCATTCCTCTAAAGTTTCCTCTAATAGCTTGAAGTCCCTTGCTATTTTGGCTGTAAGTGGTGAAAAAAAATTCCAAAATTTGCTAAAAAAAAAAAAAAAATTGTGCTATTTTCCAATACCAGTAGCGTCTCCATTTTTTGTGATCTGGGGTTGGGTGAAGGCTTATTTTTTTGCATGATGAGCTGACGTTTTTAATTATACCACTTGTGTGCAGATACGTTTTATTGATCGCCCGATATTGCGTTTTAATGCAATGTTGCGGCAACCAAAAAAAGTAATTTTGGCGTTTTGATTTTTTTCTCGCTATGCCGTTTTGCGATCATGTTAATCCTTTTTTTATTGATAGATCAGGCGATTCTGAATGTGTCCATGCCAAATATGTGTAGGTTTGATAATTTTTTTGTTTTATTTTGATTGGGGCAAAAGGGGGGTGATTTGAACTTCTATATTTTCTTTATTTTTTAATATTTTTAAACACATTTTGCTTTTTTGACATGCTTCAATTGCCTCCATAGGAGGTTAGAAGCATGCACTACACGATCACCTCTGCTGCATAGAGGTGAAGCACAGATCACCTCTATGTGGCAGAAATGCAGCATTGCTTTGAGCATCGACCACAGGGTGGAGCTTACAGCAATCTGCCATCAACAACCATAGAGGTCTCAAGGAGACCTTAGGTTGTTATGGCAACGCACTGCTGACCCCCGATCATGTGACGGCGCTTGTTAGATGCCGCTGTCAGAGTTTGACAGCAGCATTTAACTAGTTAATGGGTGGCAGACAGATCGCAATTTCTTTCACACCCGTTGCAGCCACATGTCAGCTCTTCATAACAGCTGACATGTCGCTTCTTTGAGGTGGGCTCACCGCCGGAGCCCACCTCAAAGCAGGGGAGTCTGCCAGCTGACATACTATCACGTCAGCTGGCAGAAAGGGGTTAATGGAAAATTGAGTGGAAGGAAAAAATGTGATAGAAAAAGGTGCACAAGCAACCAGGATAACCACAGCCTTGAAAGGATTGTTAAGAAAATGTGGGGGCTATTCACAAGGAGTGGACTGCTGCTGTAGTCATTACTTTAAGAGCCACCACACATAGACGTATCCAGGACTTGGGCTACAAGTGTTGCATTCCTTGTGTCAAGCCACTCATGACCAAAGACAACACCAGAAGTTTAGCAAATAGCTTTTGTGGCATACCCTCCTTGTGGAGTGTGTCAATGACTGCTTTCTGAACATCTGTCAAGTAAGCAATCTTTCCCATGATTGTGGAGCATACTGAAAGAGACTAAGGGACCCTTTTAAATGCTTAGGAAGACTTTGCTGGTGGTTTTTGTCAGATTTTCTAATTTACTGAGATAATGACTTTTTGATTTAAACACTTTGGAATTAAACACTTGGAATAGATCACTATGTTTGTAATGTCTATATAATATATGAGTTTCACTTTTTGTATTGAAGAACCGAAATAAATTTACGTTTTGATGGTATTCTAATTTTGTGAGAGGCACCTGTATATAATCAGTTCAGTGCAGCTTATTGTACATATATTTAGCTTATAATTGACTAAGAGAAAAAAAACTGTTGTGGGGTCCCCTGAAATTTTTATTAGCCAGCCAAGGTAAAGCTGATAGCTTGAGGCTGATGTTTACAGTCTTCAAAGGGGGTTATGAATATGTATGAAGCTTCATAAGCTATTTAAATCAGCTCACAGCTGTTTACTTAGCCTTTACTGGTTATTAACAAGTGGTAAACCCCCCAAAAAAGATGTGGCGTTCCGCTACAATTAATAACCAGTAAAGGCTAGGCAGATAGCTGCGGGCTGATGTTAATAGTTTTGTACAGACCAGACCCTTCCCAGACTAAGAACAAAAGCCCTCAACCATCCCATAAATGGCGCATCAATTAGATGAGACAATTATGGCACTTAGCCTCTGCTCTTCCCACTTTCCTAGTGTGGTAACAATTTGGGTAATAGTAGTGGGGTTGATGTCAGCTTTGTACTGTCAGCTGACATCAAGCCCAGGGGTTAGTAATGGAGGCATCTAAAAGGGACCCCCATTACTAACCTCATAGTCAATAGTATTAAAGACACAGATCAATATTAGCAAATGTATACTTTAATAGATTTTAGTACTTGTGTGATAAATAATTGACAAAAAACGGTTTACATTATCAAAACCGACTATTTTCCATGTGCAGATTACAGCTAAACCCCAAAGTTGCTAAATGGCGAAATGCAGGGGGAATTCCACTTGTAATTCATTTTCAAAACCAAACAAATAGTAAACATAAGACATGCTGCTAAAATGGGTCCAAAATGCTCATTAGTTTTAAGTAATAACATTTTCTCTAGCAGAACAACTCTCACAGCTATGTCTCTAAGGCATTCAGATCTACAATGCATAGCAAAAGAACAGACACTGCAATTCTCCTAGATATGCTACATTCTTTATAATTCATTAGTGTCTACTAATGCTTAGATATACTGTTAACCTCCTTTGTAAATTGTAAATTAAAAGGGATTGTCCAGGAAAACATGTCCTGTTATAACAAAAACATAAAAATATAAGTTTATTAATTTTCCAATTACGTCATATATTAACAGATCATATATTTAAGAGCGAATTAGATTTTGTGATTTACTAAGAGATTTCATTATCATTTTATGTCATTGTTCTCACTGTACTTTGAGGTTTTTTTTTTTTTTAAGGTATATGAATGGCACTGATAGACGTCTTCAATTGAAGCCGACACGAGGAAAGGTCTCTGTGATCGAGAAGCATTTTGGATGTTCAGTTTAAACACATGCATTCCTAATGTATTAAACTTATGCAAGGAACTACTATTTCATTATTAGATCTATTTTCATTGAATGCTAGTAATATGTATTAATTATTTTCTTATTTCTTCAGTGTAATATACCAAAAATGGATCTCATGTGCGCTTCACAGTAACAGCATGAACTGTCAGAATAAAAAAATAATATATATATATATATATATATATATATATATATATATATATATACACACACACACATATATACATATATATATATATATATATATATATATATATATATATATATATATATATATATATATATATATATATATATATATATACAGTGGGGCAAAAAAGTATTTAGTCAGTCAGCAATAGTGCAAGTTCCACCACTTAAAAAGATGAGAGGCGTCTGTAATTTACATCATAGGTAGACCTCAACTATGGGAGACAAACTGAGAAAAAAAAATCCAGAAAATCACATTGTCTGTTTTTTTTAACATTTTATTTGCATATTATGGTGGAAAATAAGTATTTGGTCAGAAACAAACAATCAAGATTTCTGGCTCTCACAGACCTGTAACTTCTTCTTTTAGAGTCTCCTCTTTCCTCCACTCATTACCTGTAGTAATGCCACCTGTTTAAACTTGTTATCAGTATAAAAAGACACCTGTGCACACCCTCAAACAGTCTGACTCCAAACTCCACTATGGTGAAGACCAAAGAGCTGTCAAAGGACACCAGAAACAAAATTGTAGCCCTGCACCAGGCTGGGAAGACTGAATCTGCAATAGCCAACCAGCTTGGAGTGAAGAAATCAACAGTGGGAGCAATAATTAGAAAATGGAAGACATACAAGACCACTGATAATCTCCCTCGATCTGGGGCTCCACGCAAAATCCCACCCCGTGGGGTCAGAATGATCACAAGAACGGTGAGCAAAAATCCCAGAACCACGCGGGGGGACCTAGTGAATGAACTGCAGAGAGCTGGGACCAATGTAACAAGGCCTACCATAAGTAACACACTACGCCACCATGGACTCAGATCCTGCAGTGCCAGATGTGTCCCACTGCTTAAGCCAGTACATGTCCGGGCCCGTCTGAAGTTTGCTAGAGAGCATTTGGATGATCCAGAGGAGTTTTGGGAGAATGTCCTATGGTCTGATGAAACCAAACTGGAACTGTTTGGTAGAAACACAACTTGTCGTGTTTGGAGAAAAAGAATACTGAGTTGCATCCATCAAACACCATACCTACTGTAAAGCATGGTGGTGGAAACATCATGCTTTGGGGCTGTTTCTCTGCAAAGGGGCCAGGACGACTGATCCGGGTACATGAAAGAATGAATGGGGTCATGTATCGTGAGATTTTGAGTGCAAACCTCCTTCCATCAGCAAGGGCATTGAAGATGAAACATGGCTGGATCTTTCAACATGACAATGATCCAAAGCACACTGCCAGGGCATCGAAGGAGTGGCTTCGTAAGAAGCATTTCAAGGTCCTGGAGTGGCCTAGCCAGTCTCCAGATCTCAACCCTATAGAAAACCTTTGGAGGGAGTTGAAAGTCCATGTTGCCAAGCAAAAAGCCAAAAACATCACTGCTCTAGAGGAGATCTGCATGGAGGAATGGGCCAACATACCAACAACAGTGTGTGGCAACCTTGTGAAGACTTACAGAAAACGTTTGACCTCTGTCATTGCCAACAAAGGATATATTACAAAGTATTGAGATGAAATTTTGTTTCTGACCAAATACTTATTTTCCACCATAATATGCAAATAAAATGTTAAAAAAACAGACAATGTGATTTTCTGGATTTTTTTTTCTCAGTTTGTCTCCCGTAGTTGAGGTCTACCTATGATGTAAATTACAGATGCCTCTCATCTTTTTAAGTGGTGGAACTTGCACTATTGCTGACTGACTAAATACTTTTTTGCCCCACTGTATATATACATAGGGTAGATTCATGTATGTCAGCAGACACTTCCCAGGCTATTAATATCAGCTCACAGCTGTATACTTAGCCTTTTCTGGTTATAAAAAATAGGGAACCGCCAAAAAAAAAAAAAAAAATTACATGGGGCCCCCTTATAATTAATAACCAGCAATGGCTAGGTAGACAGCCTAGGAAGGGACCAAGGAAATTGGCTCCATCCTAGGCTAAAACATAACCTCTCAGCCACCTCAGAAATGGCACATCCATAAGATTCGCCAAATCTGTCACTTAACCTAGCTATTCCCACTTGCCCTGGTGTGGTGGCAAGTAGTTTGATAGTATTGGAGTTGATGTTACCTTTGTATTGTCAGGTGACATCAAGCCCAAGGGTTAATAATGGAAAGACGTCTATAAGATGCCCTTCCATTACTAACCCCATAGTCAACTTGTCAAAAAACAACATCCAGAATAAAGTCCTTTATTTGAACAAGTGACACAAATTTCTTTATTGACTGTAAATTACTCAAAAACACGTATACTCACCTTTCACCAAATCCACTGAAGCTAATGTCCCCAGTGAAAGAATTAAAATAATAAACAACCATATTCCTTACCTGTCCGATGAGAAGAGAATAATCCAAGTGGCCCATGACGAGTCTAGCTTTGCTACATCTATATGGCAGGCTGAATTGTTGTATGATGCAACTCTGTAGCCTGTCATCCAGCAGAGACAATGAAATTGCACATGCTTGCCCAACTCAGTGCCTTGCGGTGATGTGCTAAAGTTGAGAGGAGTTCATATCCAATGAACTAGTTTGACTTCACTAAGGTCACCAAGATCGAGAAAAAGTTCTCACGCTCATATTGGCACCAGAAAGGTCATAAGAGTTCAGAGCCAATGAGCGCAGTAAGCTCAATGATGTCAGCAAGAACACTGTTCGAACAGCTCCAACTGCACTCACACTGATTTGTTTTAACATCTGCAGCAGCAGCAACAGCAGGCACAGATGCCACAATAAAGATATCACAAAGTGCAATTACGAGAGATTAATGAAGCATACTAAAAAATGGAACATCGGGACGGAAGCATCTGGCAAAATTTGGTTTTATAACGTGGATCTAACAGAGTGACAACCTAGTAGTAAGCACTAGTGATGAATACATGTGAGGAATACCTGCTTGTTAGGGAATTTCCACATGTGTTCAGGCAACCCAGCAGCTGTAAATCATGCAACTGAAGCCAAGAAAACTAAATCTCCGAGCACTAACAAATACTCGGAGATCACCCGATCGTGTTCAGGAAAACCCGAGCAACGAGCATACTCACTCATCACTAGTAAGCACTATTTCTAATCATAAGTATATGGGGATCATGTTGCAGATAGTGCAGCAAGTAGGCAGATAAAGCAAAAATTAAGAGACCACACATTACAACCCTGTCATGGGCAGCCCAATCTCCAGACCTGAACCCCAATTGAAAACCTCTGGAATGTAATCAAGAGCATGATGGATAGTCACAAGCTATCAAAACAAAGAAGAATTGCTTAAATTTTTGCACCAGTAGCATGTGAAAGACTGGTGGAAAGCATGCCAAGGCACATGAAAGCGGTGATTAAAAATCATGGTTTTTCCACAAAATATTGATTTCTGAACTCTTAATGAGTTAAGACATTAGTATTGATATTTCTAAATGATTATGAACTTGTTTTCTTTGCATTATTTGAGGTCTGAAAGCACTGGGTTTTTTCTAATTTTGACCATTTCTCCTTTTCAGAAAAATTTTTTAAAAATGTTTGCTTGGAAATTCGGAGACATGTCAGAAGTTTATAGAATAAATGAACAATTTACATTTTTCTCAAAAATATACCAATAAAGAGAAAAATCAGAAAAACTGAACATTTTGCAGTGGTCTCAATTTTTGCCACACATTTCAAAAATTAGATAGACCAAACAAAGCAAGTCTTTATTCTTCAACTACCACAACCCCTTTGTTTATCAGACCAATGCCTTTCCCCCCAAACCCCCTCTCCAACATCACTGAAGTAAATGTCTCCTCTCCAAATCACACCTTAGGGTACTGTCACACAGTGCAATTTTGATCGCTACGACGGTACGATTCGTGACGTTCTAGCGATATCGTTACGATATCGTAGTGTCTGACACGCAGCAGCGATCAGGGACCCTGCTGAGAATCGTACGTCGTAGCAGATCGTTTGGAACTTTCTTTCGTCGCTTGATCACCCGCTGACATCGCTGGATCGTTGTGTGTGACAGCGATGTATTCGCTTGTAACCAGGGTAAACATCGGGTAACTAAGCGCAGGGCCGCGCTTAGTAACCCGATGTTTACCCTGGTTACTAGCGTAAACATTAAAAAAACAAACAGTACATACTTACATTCCGGTGTCTGTCCTCCGGCGTCTCAGCTTCTCTGCACTGTGTGAGCGCCTGCCGGCCGGAAAGCGAGCACAGCGGTGACGTCACCGCTCTGCTTTCCGGCTATGGTGCTTACACAGTGCAGAGAAGCTGAGACGCCGGGGACAGACACCGGAATGTAAGTATGTACTGTTTGTTTTTTTAACGTTTACGCTGGTAACCAGGGTAAACATTGGGTTACTAAGCGCGGCCCTGCGCTTAGTTACCCGATGTTTACCCTGGTTACCCGGGGACTTCGGCATCGCTCCAGCGCCGTGATTGCAAAGTGTGACCGCAGTCTACGACGCTGGAGCGATAATCATACGACGCTGCGACGTCACGGATCGTGCCGTCGTAGCGACGAAAATTGCACTGTGTGACAGTACCCTTACCAATTGTGCACTTTAGCCCATCCCACTTCCTCCTCAACCTCCCCACCACACTTATCCCATCCCTAACCCATCTCTTCAACCTATTACTAACTTCTGGTACCTTCCCTTCTGCTTTCAAACATTCCACAATCATGACTATCCTTATAAATCCATCTCTTGACCCAACCACTATATCCAGCTATCGCCCCATATCGCTGTTCCTATTTGCTTTCAAACTCATGGAGCAGCCAGTCCACGCTCAACTTTCCTCCCACTATCATCTAACTTGCTTTTTGACAATTTACAATCTTGTTTCCATCCCCATCATTCCGCTGAAACTACCCTGACCAAAATTACTAAAGACCTACTTACAGCCAAAGCTAACAGACAATTCTCTATACTCCTCCTTTGAGACCTGTCCTCTGCCTTTGACATAGTTGTCCACTGCCTCCTACTAAAGATGCTCTCTTTTTTTGGCATTAAAGACCTCACCCTATCCTGGATCTTCTTATACCTTTCCAACAGCACATTCAGCATCTCCCACACTACCTCCTCATCCCACCCTCTCTCTGTTGGTGTTCTCCAAGGCTCTGTCCTAGGACCCCTACTCTTCTCATTCTATACCCTTGGCATGCACAACTCAAAGTCCCATGGCTTTCAGTACCACCTTTATGCTGATTACACTCAGATATACAGTACCTCTCTGGCCCAGCCGTCACCTCTCTGCTGTCCAGAATCCCGGAGTGTCTATTGGCAATATCCTCCTCCTCCTCCTCTCGCTTACTCAAACTCAATGTGGACAAATCTGAACTCATCTTTCCTCCATCTCACAGATCTTCCTTACCCAATCCCTCTATCATAATGACATCATGCTTCTCCCATACAAGAAGTCCACTGCCTTGAAGTAACCCTTGACTCTGCCTTGTACTTCAAACTGTACATCCAAGTTCTTTCCACCTCCTTTCACCTCCAGCTCAAAAACATTTCCATAATCCATCCTTTCCTCAACCCTCAATCTACTAAAATGCTTGTGCATGCCCTCATCATCTTACTCCTCGACTACTGCAACATTGTTTTCTGTCACCTCCTTGCTAACACCCTTGCACTTCTGTCCATCCTTGATTATGCTGCCTAATTAATTCATCTCTCTCCTCGCTACTTCTATGTTTTTCCCTTCTGCATATCTCTTCACTGGCTCCCATTCCCTCAGAGTATCCAGTCCAAATTACTAATACTGACCTACAAAGCCATCCATAACCTGTCTCCTCCACATATCTCTGAACTAATCTCTCGACATCTTCCCTCACGTAATCTCTTATCCTCCCAAGACCAACTCCACTCCGCCACACTTATTTATTCCTCACCCTATCACCTCCAAGACTACTCCCAAATATCCACCGTCATCTAGAATTCCGTGTCCCAACACCTGCGACTATCAACCATATTCGGCTACTTTGGACGGAACTTGAAAACCCACCTCTTCAAGAATGCTTACAGCCTGCAATGACCCCGCTGCCTCCTCAACAACATCAGAGCTGCTGAAACGCCCCAAACTACTGTCTTCTTCCTCACCATCCTGTTGGATGGCAGGGTCCTCTCCCCTCTGTATCAGTCTGTCGTTGTTAATTTGTTTACTGTAAGTGATATCAGTAACTTGTATGTAACACCTTCTCATGTACAGTACCATTAAATCAATTGTGCTAGATATATAAAAAATTATAATACTTCCTTTGTGATGATGTTCCATTTGAGAATCTCCAGTGCTTGCTGGAATACTCACACAAAGTGACAGATACTTAAATAGCCTTTTCGAGTAGCTACAAATTTCATAATAATTGTGTATATATATTTAACATATATTATAATACAGTATATACACACAATTGTGTGAAAAAGTGTTTGCCCCTTCCTAATTTCCTATTTGTTTTGATGTTTGTCACACTTGAATGTTTGAAATCAAACAAATTTACATATTAGACCAAGATAATACAAGGAAGTACAAAATGCTGTTATTAAATGAAGGTTTTTCTTATTAAGGGAAACAGAAATCCATCCTACAGGGCCCTGTGAGAAAAAGTGATTCCCCGTCCCCTTAAGACAGAAATTAACTGTGGTTTATCACTTCTTAGGCAAGCAGAGTAGAAATTCCCTAGCCACACCCACACCTGATTACTGCCACACCTGTTTTCAATCAATAAATCACTTAAATAGGAACTGCCTGACAAAGTGAAGTAGGCCAAAAGATCCTCAAAACCTTTACATCATGCTACGATCCTAAGAAATTCTGGAACAAATGAGAAACAAAAGTAACGGAGATCCATCAGTCTTGATAAGGTTATAAAGCCATTTCTAAAACTTTGGGACTCTAGCAAACCACAGTGAGAGCCATTATCAGCAAATGGCAGAAACATGGAAACATAGTGACACTTCCCAGGGGTGTCCGGTCAACCAAAATTACCCCAAGAGCACAGCAATGACTCATCCAAGAGGTCACAACAGACCCCACATCCAAAGAACTGCAGGCCTCACTTGCCTTATTAGAAAGAGAGTGAACAAAAACAGCTTGCATGGCAGAGTTCCAAGACAAAAACAACTGCTGAGCAATAAGAATATAAAGGGTGAGTTTTGCCAGAAAACATCTTTATGTAGGCCAAAAGATGAGTTGGTCAAAATTCCTCCAGAGCGTTATACAAAATTCATTGCCAGTTACTGCAAATGCTTGATTGCAGATATTACTGCTAAGAGTGACCCAACCAATTATTAGGTTTGGGGGGCAATCATTTTTTAACACAAGGCCCTGGTGGTTTGGATTTATATTTTCCTTAATAATAAAGGCAATTTGTGTTTGTGTTATCTGTGTCCAATATTTACATTTGATTGATGATCTGAAACATTTAAGTGTGACAAACATGCAAAAGAATAGGACATCAGGAAGGGGCAAACACTTATTCACACAAATATTATATATATATATATACACACACATACATCCATACATACAGTACAGACAAAAAGTGTGGACACCTTATATCATTTAAAGATTTTTCTGTATTTTCATGACTTTGAAAATTGTGAATTCACACTGAAGGCATCAAAACTATGAATTAACACATTTGGAGTTATACACTTAACAAAAAAGTGTGAAACAACTGAAAATATGTGTTATATTCTAGGTTCTTCAAAGTAGCCACCTTTTGCTTTGATGACTGCTTTGCACACTCTTTGCATTCTCTTGATGAGCTTCAAGAGGTAGTCACTGGAAATGGTCTTCCAACAATCTTGAAGGAATTCCCAGAGATGCTTAGCACTTGTTGGCCCTTTTGCCTTCACTCTGCGGTCCAGCTCACCCCAAAACATCTTGATTGGGTTCAGGTCTGGTGACTGTAGAGGCCACGTCATCTGGCGTAGCACCCCATCACTCTCCTTCTTGGCCAAATAGCCCTTACACGGCCAGGAGGTGTGTTTGGGGTCATTGTCCTGTTGAAAAATAAATGATAGTCCAACTAAACGCAAACATGCATGCAGCTGCAAGATGCTGTGGTGGCCATGCTGGTTCAGTATGCTTTCAATTTTGAATAAATCCCCAACAGTGTCACCAGCAAAGCACTCCAACACCATCACACCTCCTCCTCCATGCTTCACAGTAGGAACTAGTCATGTAGAATCCATCCGTTCACCTTTTCTGCGTCGCACAAAGACACGGTGGTTGGAACCAAAGATCTCAAATTTGGCCTCATCAGACCAAAGCAAAGATTTCCACTGGTCTAATGTCCATTCCTTGTGTTCTTTAGCCCAAATAAGTCTCTTCTGCTTGTTGCCTATACTTAGCAGTGGTTTCCTAGCAGCTATTTTACCATGAAGGCCTGCTTCACAAAGTCTCTTCTTAACAGTTATTGTAGCGATGTGTCTGCTGCTAGAACTCTGGGTGGCATTGACCTGGTCTCTAATCGGAGCTGCTGTTAACCTGCTTTTTCTGAGGCTGGTGACTCAGACAAACTTATCCTCAGAAGCAGAGATGACTCTTGGTCATGACTCTTGGTCTTCCTTTCCTGGGGCAGTCCTCATGTGAGCCAGTTTCTTAGTAGCGCTTGATGGTTTTTGCAACTGTACTTGGGGACACTTTCAAAGTTTTCCCAATTTTTTGGACTGACTGACCTTCATTTCTTAAAGTAATGATGACCACTCATTTTTCTTTACTTAGCTGCTTTTTTCTTGCCATAATACAAATTTTAACAGTTTATTCAGTAGGACTATCAGCTGTGTATCCACCAGACTTCTGCTCAACACAACTGATGGTCCCAACCCCATTTATAAGGCAAGAAATTCCACTTATTAAACCTGACAGGGCACACCTGTGAAGTGAAAACCATTTCCGGTGACTACCTCTTGAAGCTCCTGAAGAGAATGCCAAGAGTTTGCAAAGCAGTCATCAAAGCAAAAGGTGGCTACTTTGAAGAAACTAGAATATAAGACATATTTTCACTTTTTTGTTACGTATATAATTCCACGTGTTAATTCATAGTTTTAATGCCTTCTGATGTAATTAATCTAACTTCACACACCATATCTGATATACAAAAAGAAGTATTGGAGCTTGGCTTATCGTTTTCTCCATGCAATAACTTAAATTTTTTACAGCATTAAAGGACCTTCATTTATTTTCCTGGAAATTGGTTTTGAAAAAACTGCATTCCAAGTCCTCTTCCAAGTAGTTTGTGAAAGAAATAAGGGAACATGAGGTCTTTGACACACTGGAGGATTTGGTACGAGGATCTGTCCCTGGACATACAGGTACTTCTACCATTTTCACCAGATCTACCACGTTTCCCCCTTATCTATATGTCCACAGGTGGATGTTTTCACTAAGTTGGTGGATCATGTGGCTAATAAGCCAGTGGATAAGGTGGGGAATGTGGTGGTTTGGCTGGTAGAGAAGTATGAACAGGAAGCTTTCAAACAGCTAAGGAATAAGGAGACATATACTCAAATGTATTATTTTAATGTCTTTTAAGGACAAATTAATGTGTATTTTGGAAATTGCATTTGAGAAGGGAATCATTTCCAAGAAGGTCCTTGTTGGACTGTTTGTAAAGTCCCTTGTTGTCTCCATGTTCTATCTCCTGCCCAAGGTCCACAAGGATCCGACCTGCCCCTCGAGACATCCAATTGTTTCTGGCATTGGTGAGCTGTGTGACCTCGAATGTAAATTTATAGAACATTATCTAAGACCCTCCTATGTCACGGACACCATGGACATCTTGCGGCAGCTGGATGGTCTGTCTCTTGAACCAGATATTCCCTGTGTTGTAGCTGACATTGAATCGCTATATACTAGCATTTGGCACAAGGATGGGTTGGTTCTACTCCTTCATTGGAGTCCAGCTGTGTTTAATTAAACTGATAGAACTTGATTTGGAAAGGCACACACCTGTCTATATAAGACATCACAGCTCACAGTGCATGTCAGGCCAAATAAGAATCATGAGGTCAAAGGAACTGGCTAAAGAGCTTGGAGTTAGAATTATGGCAAAGCACATATCTGGCCAAGGATAAAACAGAATTTCTGCAAAACGTAAAATTCCTAAGCACAGTGGCCTCCATAATCCTTAAATGGAAGAAGAAGGGGACCACCAGATGTCTTCCTAGACCTGCCTGTCCAGCCAAACTGAGCTATCATGGGAGAGGAGCCTTGGTGAGAGAAGGAAAGAAGAACCCCAAGATCACTGCGGCTGAGCTCCAGAGATGCAGAAGGGAGATGGGATAAAGTTCCACTAAGCTTCCACAGCAACCCTCCACCAGTCAGGCCTTTATGGCAGAGGGACCCGAGGGAATCATCTCCTCAGTGCAAGACATGAAAGCCTGCATAGAGCTAAAAAAACACATGAAGGACTCCAAGACTATGAAAAATAAGGTTCTCTGTCATGATCTCTGCAGGCAGAGATCATAGCAAGCCTATAGAGGGACAGGCTCTCGGAAGATGGAACTATACTGACCATGAACTAAGCCTGCCGCGCAACTAGAAATAGCCAGGTAGCATTTCCTATTTATAGCTAGATGCCCAGCTCTGGCCTAAGACCTAAATAGCTAGCAGAGGGAAATATAAGACCTGGCTCACCTCTAGAGAAATATTCCAAAGAAGACAGTAGCCCCCCACAAATAATGACGGTGAGTTCAGATGAAACAACAAACGCAGCAGGAAAATAGTCTTAGCAAATTTGAGGTCCGCTTACTAGATAGCAGAAGACAGATAGTATACTTTCATGGTCAGCAGAAAAACACTAACAAAACACCATCCAGAGATTACCTTAAACTCTGGCATTAACTCATAACGCCAGAGTAGCAATCCCTGATCAACGAGAGCTTTCCAGACACAGTAACAAAACTTCAGCTGTGAACTGGAACAAATAGGCAAAACAAAACATGGACTAAAGTCCAACTTATCTAGCAGTTGTCTAGAAGCAGGAACAAGCACTGAGAGGCATCAGATAACATTGTTGACCGGCAAGAAACCACCAGAGAAATGAGCTTAAATAGCGACACCCACTACTGATGGAACCAGGTGAAACAGGAAAGAGGATGACAAGTCCAATTCCACAAGCGGCCACCGGGGGAGCCCAGAATCCAAATTCACAACAGTACCCCCCCCTCAAGGAGGGGGCACCGAACCCTCACCAGATCCACCAGGGCGACCAGGATGAGCCCTATGGAAGGCACGAACAAGATCAGAAGCATGAACATCAGATGCATTGACCCAAGAATTATCCTCCTGGCCGTAACCCTTCCAGTTGACCAGATACTGGAGTCTCCGTCTGGAAACACGAGAGTCCAAAATCTTCTCCACAACGTACTCCAACTCACCCTCAACCAACACCGGAGCAGGAGGCTCAACTGAAGGTACAACAGGTACCTCATACCTGCGCAATAACGACCGATGAAAAACGTTATGAATGGAAAAGGACGCAGGGAGGTCCAAACGGAAAGAAACAGGATTAAGAATCTCCAATATTCTATAAGGGCCGATGAACCGAGGTTTAAACTTAGGAGAAGAGACCCTCATAGGGACAAAACGAGAAGACAACCACACCAAATCTCCAACACAAAGCCGAGAACCAACACGACGATGACGGTTGGCAAAACGCTGAGTCTTCTCCTGGGACAACTTCAAATTGTCCATAACCTGCCCCCAGATGTGATGCAATCTCTCCACCACCGCATCCACTCCAGGACAATCCGAGGATTCCACCTGACCGGAGGAAAATCGAGGGTGAAACCCCGAATTACAAAAAAACGGGGACACCAAGGTGGAAGAGCTGGCCCGATTATTGAGGGCGAACTCTGCCAATGGCAAAAAAGCAACCCAATCATCCTGGTCAGCAGAGACAAAACACCTCAGATATGTCTCCAGGGTCTGATTAGTCCGCTCGGTCTGGCCATTAGTCTGAGGGTGAAAAGCAGATGAAAAAGACAAATCTATGCCCATCCTAGCACAGAATGCCCGCCAAAATCTAGACACAAATTGGGTACCTCTGTCAGAAACAATATTCTCAGGAATACCGTGCAATCGGACAACATTCTGAAAAAACAGAGGAACCAACTCAGAAGAAGAAGGCAACTTGGGCAGAGGAACCAAATGGACCATTTTAGAGAAACGGTCACAGACCACCCAGATGACAGACATCTTCTGGGAAACAGGCAGATCTGAAATAAAATCCATCGAGATGTGTGTCCAAGGCCTCTTAGGAATAGGCAAGGGCAACAGCAGTCCGCTAGCCCGAGAACTACAAGACTTGGCCCGAGCACAAACGTCACATGACTGCACAAAGACTCGCACATCTCGTGACAGGGAAGGCCACCAGAAGGATCTTGCCACCAAATCCCTGGTACCAAAAATTCCGGGATGACCTGCCAATGCAGAAGAATGTACCTCAGAGATGACTCTGCTGGTCCAATCATCCGGAACAAACAGTCTATCAGGCGGACAACGATCCGGTCTATCCGCCTGAAACTCTTGCAAGGACCGCCGCAGATCAGGAGAAACGGCCGACAAAATTACTCCCTCCCTAAGGATACCTGTGGGTTCAGAATTACCAGGAGAGTCCGGGTCAAAACTCCTAGAAAGGGCATCTGCCTTAACATTCTTAGAACCCGGTAGGTATGACACCACAAAATTAAAGCGAGAAAAAAATAAAGACCAGCGCGCCTGTCTAGGATTCAGGCGTCTGGCAGTCTCAAGATAAATTAAATTTTTGTGGTCAGTCAATACCACCACCTGATGCCTAGCCCCCTCGAGCCAATGGCGCCACTCCTCAAACGCCCACTTCATGGCCAAAAGCTCCCGATTCCCAACATCATAATTCCGCTCTGCGGGCGAAAATTTGCGAGAAAAGAAGGCACAAGGCCTAATGACGGAGCAGTCGGAACCTTTCTGCGACAACACTGCCCCAGCTCCGATCTCCGAAGCGTCAACCTCAACCTGAAAAGGCAGATTCACATCAGGCTGACGCAGCACAGGGGCAGAGGCAAAACGGCGCTTAAGCTCCTGAAAGGCCTCTACAGCATGAGGGGACCAATTAGCAACATCAGCGCCTTGTCTGGTCAAATCAGTCAGTGGTTTAACGACATCCGAAAAACCAGCAATAAATCGGCGGTAAAAGTTGGCAAAGCCCAAAAATCTCTGAAGACCCTTAAGAGAGGAGGGCTGAGTCCAGTCACAAATAGCTTGCACCTTGACGGGATCCATCTCAATGGAAGAGGGAGAAAAAATATACCCCAAAAAGGAAATTTTCTGGACCCCAAAAACGCACTTAGACCCCTTCACACATAAAGAATTAGACCGCAGAACCTGAAAAACTCTCCTGACCTGCTGGACATGAGAGTCCCAGTCATCAGAAAAAATCAGAATATCATCCAGATATATTATCATAAATTTATCCAGAAAATCGCGGAAAATATCATGCATAAAAGACTGGAAAACTGAAGGGGCATTAGAAAGACCAAAAGGCATGACCAAATACTCAAAGTGGCCCTCGGGCGTATTAAATGCGGTCTTCCACTCATCCCCCTGTCTGATCCGCACCAAATTATACGCCCCACGAAGATCAATTTTAGAGAACCACTTAGCACCCTCTATACGAGCAAACAAATCAGTAAGCAATGGCAATGGGTATTGATACTTAACAGTGATCTTATTCAGAAGCCGATAATCAATACATGGTCTCAAAGAGCCGTCTTTTTTTGAGACAAAGAAAAACCCAGCTCCCAAGGGAGAAGAAGATGGACGAATATGTCCCTTTTCCAAAGACTCCTTTATATATTCCCGCATAGCAGCATGTTCCGGCACAGACAGATTAAACAAACGACCCTTTGGATATTTACAACCCGGTATCAAATCTATGGCACAATCGCACTCACGGTGCGGAGGTAACGACCCAAGCTTGGGTTCGTCAAAGACGTCTTGATAATCAGAGAGGAACTCCGGGACTTCAGAGGGAATGGACGACGAAATAGAAACCAAAGGTAAGTCCCCATGAATACCCTTACATCCCCAGCTCAACACAGACATTGCTCTCCAGTCCAAGACTGGGTTGTGAGACTGCAACCATGGCAATCCCAGTACCAAATCGTCATGTAAATTATACAGCACCAGGAAACGAATAATCTCCTGGTGATCCGGATTGATACGCATGGTTACTTGTGTCCAGTATTGTGGTTTATTATTAGCCAATGGGGTGGAGTCAATCCCCTTCAGAGGAATAAGAGTCTCCAAAGGCTCTAAATCAAAACCACAACGATTGGCAAAGGACCAATCCATAAGACTCAGAGCGGCGCCAGAGTCAACATAGGCGTCCGTGGCAATGGATGACAAAGAGCAAATCAGGGTTACAGACAAAATAAACTTAGACTGAATGGTGCCAATGGAAACAGACTTATCAAGCTTCTTTGTACGCCTAGAGCATGCTGATATAACATGAGTAGAATCCCCACAATAGAAACACAATCCATTCTTCCGTCTAAAATTCTGTCGCTCGCTCCTGGACAGAATTCTATCACACTGCATACTTTCTGGCGTCTTTTCCATAGACACCGCCAGATGGTGCACCGGTTTGCGCTCCCGCAGACGCCTATCAATCTGAATAGCCATTGTCATGGACTCATTCAGACCTGCAGGCACAGGGAACCCCACCATAACATCCTTAACGGCATCAGAGAGACCTTCTCTGAAAGTTGCCGCCAAGGCGCACTCATTCCACTGAGTAAGCACAGACCATTTACGGAATTTTTGGCAGAAAACTTCAGCTTCGTCTTGCCCCTGAGATAGTGCCATCAAAGTTTTTTCTGCCTGAAGTTCCAAATGAGGTTCCTCATAAAGCAAGCCCAAGGCCAGAAAAAACGCATCCACATCGCGTAACGCAGGATCCCCTGCTGGCAATGAGAAGGCCCAATCTTGAGGGTCACCCCTGAGCAAGGAAATCACAATCCTAACCTGCTGAGCAGGGTCTCCAGCTGAACGAGACTTCAGGGACAAATAAAGCTTACAATTATTTCGGAAATTCTGGAAGCTAGCTCTATTCCCTGTGAAGAACTCCGGCAAAGGAATTCTCGGCTCAGATACCGGAGCATGTACCACAAAATCTTGTAAATTTTGTACTGTCGTGATGAGATTATTCAAACCCGCAGTTACACTCTGGAGATCCATTATTGTCAGGTGCACACAGAGCCATACAGAGATTAGGAGGAGAGAGAGAAAAAAGACTGCAGCAAGGCAGACTGGAGGGAAAAAAAAAAAAAAAAAAAAAAAAAAAAAAAATTCCAGCAGACTTCTTATAACTCTCCTTTCTCAACCTGGGTCTTTAACACTTTACGGGCCGGTCAAACTGTCATGATCTCTGCAGGCAGAGATCATAGCAAGCCTATAGAGGGACAGGCTCTCGGAAGATGGAACTATACTGACCATGAACTAAGCCTGCCGCGCAACTAGAAATAGCCAGGTAGCATTTCCTATTTATAGCTAGATGCCCAGCTCTGGCCTAAGACCTAAATAGCTAGCAGAGGGAAATATAAGACCTGGCTCACCTCTAGAGAAATATTCCAAAGAAGACAGTAGCCCCCCACAAATAATGACGGTGAGTTCAGATGAAACAACAAACGCAGCAGGAAAATAGTCTTAGCAAATTTGAGGTCCGCTTACTAGATAGCAGAAGACAGATAGTATACTTTCATGGTCAGCAGAAAAACACTAACAAAACACCATCCAGAGATTACCTTAAACTCTGGCATTAACTCATAACGCCAGAGTAGCAATCCCTGATCAACGAGAGCTTTCCAGACACAGTAACAAAACTTCAGCTGTGAACTGGAACAAATAGGCAAAACAAAACATGGACTAAAGTCCAACTTATCTAGCAGTTGTCTAGAAGCAGGAACAAGCACTGAGAGGCATCAGATAACATTGTTGACCGGCAAGAAACCACCAGAGAAATGAGCTTAAATAGCGACACCCACTACTGATGGAACCAGGTGAAACAGGAAAGAGGATGACAAGTCCAATTCCACAAGCGGCCACCGGGGGAGCCCAGAATCCAAATTCACAACAGTTCTCTGGTCTGATGACATGAAGACTGACCTTTTGGTGATAATTGTAAGTGGTATCTGTGGAGAAAACCAGGCACTGCTCATTACCTGTCCAATAAAATCCCAACAGTGAAACATGGTGGTGGCAGCATCAGGCTATGGGGGGGTGGTTTCAGCTGCAGGGACAGGATGACTAGTTGTCATTGAAGGAAACATGAATGCGGCCAAGTACAGAAATATTCTGGATGAAAACCTCTTCCAGAGTTCTCTGGATCACAGACTTGGCTGAAGGTTTACCTTCCAACAAGGCAATGACCTTAAGCACACAGCTAAAATAACAAAGCAGTGGCTTCAGAACAACGTTGTGACCATTCTTGACTGGCCCAGCCAGATCCCTGACCTAAACCCAATTGAGGATCTCTGAAGAGACCTGAAAATGGCTGTCCACCAATGTTCACCATCCAACCTGATGGAACTGGAGAGGATCTGCAAGGAAGAATGTCAGAGGATCCCCAAAACCAGGTATTAAAAACTTGTTGCATCATTCCCAAGAAGACTCATGGCTGTACTAGCTCAAAAGGGTGCTTCTACTCAATACTGAGCAAAGGGTCTGAATACTTATGACATGTGATATTTCAGTTTTCCCTTTAATAAATTTGCAAAAATTACATTTCTGATTTTTTAGTCAAGATGGGGTGCAGAGTGTACATTAATGAGAAAAAAATGAACTTTTTTGAATTTACCAAATGACTGCAATGAAACAGAGTGAAAAATGTAAAGGGGTCTGAATACTTTCCGCACCTATTGTATATGCAGTTGTGTAAAAAAAAAAAACGTAAGCTACTTACGGGTAGCGGTGTTTTTCAGGAGCCCATGACAGCACCACGAGAGAGGGGATCCACCCTTCAGGGACAGGAAACCTTCAGACATAAAAGGGCGGCACCTCTCCCCTCCGTCAGTTGGTTTACAGAGCATGAGAGAATCTCCTAGGTTAGTAGCATATAAACATTAAAACATGGTACAATTCACCCAGTGAATAAACTTAGGACCTAATGGAAAGAAGGTGCTGACCCATACAAGAAAAGAGGGTAGGGAATATAAGGGTGCTGTCATGGGCTCCTGAAAAACACCGCTACCCGTAAGTAGCTTACGTATTTATTCAGTCGCCATGACAGCACCACGAGAGACTTGCAGAGAAGTGAAAGAGACTAGGGAGGGACAACTGCTTCAAGCACCCTTCTTCCGAATGTGAGATCTGAGGAGGTACCCAAATCTAGTCTATAGTGCTTAAGAAAAGTAGACGGAGAAGACCATGTGGCCGCCTTACAAATGTCTTCAATCGATACCTCCGATCTTTCTGCCCAGGAAGTTGCCATGGCCCGAGTGGAGTGAGCTTTTATACCCTCCGGGATTTGCACACCACCTGCTGAATAAGCCAGAGAAATTGCCTCCCTGATCCAACTAGCTAATGTGTTTTTGGACACCCTAAGTCCCTTTCTAACTCCCTGGAAGGATACAAATAGGGAATTATCTTTTTTCCAAGTATTAGTAGCCGAAATATATTTAAGAAGACATCTTCTTACATCTAGCGAATGGAATTTTCGTTCCTTATTATTAGTGGGGTTAGAACAAAACTAAGGTAAAACAACTTCCTGTAATCTATGGAATTTTGAAGCTACTTTTGGAAGGTAAAGAGGATCAGGTTTTAAGATAACTCTATCTTCTCTAAACTACATGTATGGAAGCTGTCTAGATAGAGCTTGCAGGTCACTAACCCTTCTTGCGGATGTGAGCGCGACTAAAAGGGCAGTTTTGAAGGATAGGATTTTAATTGGCACTTTGTCAATAGGTTCAAATGGTGCTTCCATTAGAGCGGAAAGCACAAAATTTAGGTCCCACGGAACCAATTTTTGTTTAATTAGAGGTCTGCACCAAGACGCAGCCTTGAAAAATCTAGATATCCAGTGATTATTGGTTAATTTACTATTATACAGAGCCCCCAGGGCCGATACCTGTACTCTGAGAGTGCTTGTGGCCAGTCCCATCTGTAAGCCCTTTTGCAAAAATTCCAAAATTCTCTTAATACAGATTTTTTTGGCCGATATGTGACCCTGAAAACTCTAAAAAATGTGTTCCAAATTCTGAAGTAGATATTTGTTGTGGATGGTTTTCTACTTTTTAGTAACGTGTTTATAAGGTCTTGAGAAAACCCCTCTGCCCTTAACAGTGACCTTTCAAATTCCACGCCGCTAGATGTAAGTTGGCGACTCGTGGATGGAGAACTGGGCCCTGGGAGAGGAGATCTGGTGTTTCTGGAAGAATCCAAGGCTGAGAAATGGACATCTTCCTCAGCCAAGGAAACCATGATCTTCGGGGCCAGAACGGGGCTATCATGATTACCCGAGCCTTGTCTTCCCGTATCTTCCTCAGAACTAATGGTATTAAATTTTGAGGGGGAAAGACATAAGCGAGATTGAAGTGCCATGAAATTGAGAGAGCATCCACTGCGTATGGGTTTTCCCTGGGGTTTAAGGAGCAGAAACGATGTAGTTTCCTGTTTTCCTTGTTCGCGAAAAGGTCTATGTCTGGGCACCCCCATAAGCGTACAATCTGATTGAAGATAGTCTGGTTCAAGGTCCAATCTCCCTGTCCGAGTTTGTTGCAGCTTAAATAGTCGGCCACGACATTGAGTTCCCCCTTTATGTGGAGAGCCGTAAGAGACAGAAGATGTTTTTCGGCCATCTGAAAAATATGATCCGCAACATTCATTAATGAATTTGACCGAGTACCCCCTTGATGATTAATATAGGCTACAGTCACTTGGTTATCTGAGAGCACTCTGACATGTCTACCCTGAAGAGGTATGAGGAAATTACATAAGGCGCGTTCCACCGCTAACAACTCTTTAAGTTGGATGTCAAGTTCTGTTCGGCTTGGGACCATAGTCCTTGAATGCAACTATTTCCCATGTGCGCTCCCCATCCCCTGGGACTAGCATCTGTAGTTAATATTCGTGACACGTCGTTTGTCCAGGGAACCCCTCTACATAAATTTGTTGTGAGTGTCCACCAATGTAAAAATATTGAAAATATACCATCCAGGTGCCCTGACAAGCGACGGGTTTATGTAATATGTCCCACTGTAGCGGCCTAGTGTGGTATTGGGCCCAGAGAACCGCCGGGATACACAATGTAAGGGACCCTAAAGGCGACATCGCTTTCCTCAGAGAGATTGATGGGTACTTGACCGTTTTAATCACTAATTGACGAATCTTATTTACTTTTGCAACTGGAAGGCGACATTCCTGTATGCTAGAATCTATGACCAGGTCCAAAAATTCCTGTATCTTACAGGGTTGTAAGCGGGACTTAAGATTAATTATCCACCCCAATTCTTGCAATACTGATGTTACTTTCCCCAATTGGTCAGTACAGTGTGATTCCGAATGACCAACAATCAACAGGTCATCCAGATAGGGTATTATTAAGATGTCCTGCTCGTGAAGGTGTGCCATGACCTCCGCCATTACTTTAGTGAATACCCGGGGTGCGACCGCGACTCCAAAGGGAAGTGCTCGGTATTGGAAGTGTTCTATAGAGTCATTAATTGAAACTGCCACTCTAAGAAATTGTTGGTGGTCTGTGTGTATTGGAATATGGTAATAGGCGTCTTTCAAGTCTAAGACAACCATGAAACAGCTGTTAAACAAAAGCTTTAATGCGTTTTTTACCGACTCCACTTTGAAGGAGGGAACCAGCAGAAATTTATTCAGACCTTTCAAATTAATGATCGTACGGAAGGATCCATCAGGTTTTTTAACCAGAAAGAGAGGGGAATAGAACCCCTTACCTTTCTGCACTGTGGGTACTCTAATCAGCACTCCCTTTTGCTGTAGACCCCGGACTTCCGACTCTAGAGCCAACTGTTCTGTAGAAGAAGAACGGACAGGCGTTATACAAAATTTGTTTTGGGTAAAAGTTTGAAACTCGAACTTTAGACCAATTGAAATAACACTGAGGATCCATGGGCTATTAGAAATTTTCAACCAGGCAGGAAAGAAGGCTGAAAGTCTTCCCCCCACCTGGTCCGGCAGTCATTGAGGCTTTTTATAGTCCCGAGAGGTGTTAAACATATAGCCTCTACCTCTTTTCCTGTTACTGTCCTGTCTGGACCTTTCTCTAATTGATTTTCCAGAACTGGCCCAAACAAATGTGTCCCTTCACAGGGAATGCCACACAATTTTGACCTTGCCTGTAAATCTCCCGGCCAACATTTAATCCATAAAGCTCTGCGGGCTACATTTGATAGAGCCGAAGACCTTGCGGCTAATTTTACCGAATCCGCCAAAGCGTCTGAGAGAGAAGCTGCTGCCTCCTGAATTATAGGAAGGGAAGATAGGATTTCATTCCTAGGGACTTTGTTCTTAAGTTGGTCTTCTAGACGGTCAAGCCACACCCTTAGAGACCGAGCTGTACAGGTGGCCGAAATTGCTGGCCTCAGGGATCCTGCCGCTGTTTCCCAGGCCCCTTTAAAAAAAAGTCAGCCTTTTTATCTAACGGGTCTTTTAAGTCGCCCAAATCTTCGAATGGCAGCGAGGACTTTTTACATGCTTCTAATCTCGGGGCATTATCCCAAGAGGACGATGCCTCTTCCTCAAAGGGATACCTTCTCTTGAATGCCGGTGGGAGTGAACCTTTCCTTTCAGGTTTCTTCCACTCCTTTGTGATTAGAGTCTTTATCTTATCAACCACCGGGAAAGATCTACGGGATTTTTTATCCAACCCCTTAAACATTATGTCCTGCATAGACCACTCTGACTGAGGTTCCTCAATCCCCATAGTGGTATTTACCGCTTTGATTAACCGATTTACTTTATCTAGTGGTAAACAGGAATATCCTGACTCAACGTCTATAGATGAAGAAGAAGACGGAGAGGAGTCTGAGGTTAGCTCAGCCGAGTCTGACTCAATTCCTGAGACTGGGGAACTAAGTTTTTTCCCTTTTTTAGAGTCTGTCCTGACTTCTTGTCTAACCATATCCCTCAAGGTAGACGTAAGGTCGGGAGCTTCTTCCTCTATAAGGCGCTGTATGCAAGGTCTGCACAGCTTTTTCTATTAAGTATCCCAGAGTAGATCCCCACACTCGCCACATTCCTTGTGTTTGGACTTGGCGGTACATTTTCTCCCCTAATAAGGATAAAGGGGGGTATAAACAGGGACATATGATCACTAGGTGAACTTTCACGTAGATCACTTACCCAGGTGCGTAGTGAATGGTACCGTAGATAATGGGGGGTCCCTTCTGGCCAAAGAAGTCTTATGACCTGAGGATTTGCTTGACTTTTGAACGTTCCTGGCTCCACCAGCGCGACTACTGCCACTAGATCGACGCTGGGAGATGGCATGGGTCTCTTCAAGAGGCTGAGGCTGCTGCCGCACCTGCGGTGCTTCCTGCTCCGGTGACTCCATTATAATAAAGGGTCCAAGACATGCAGCGGCCGCCATATTGCCCTTAAATTCTGCCCCCAACGGTACCACCCCCGGATGGGGGTCAGCAGGAAAATCCACGTGCCCTGCCCGGTACACTCCTAATTGGTCCCCGTTCGTAAAGCTGTGCCCTTAGTCCAGGCCCCGGCACATCCCCGCCTCTGCCCCAATGAAGGGAAAACGCCGACCGCCCCGTGCGGCCATTGCGCATGCCCAGCTGCGCCAATGGACTACGCCGCTGCATCAGGAGGCGCCGACGGGGACGCCGCTAGGGAATGCCCCTTCTGGCTACAGGCGCTCCCACCGCAAAAGCCGGAAAAACGATACACCCGGCGCGGCCACCGCGCATGCCCAGCCACGCCAATGGACCGCGCCGGCTGCACCATTAGGAAGCGCCACCAGAGACATCACCCGGAACGCCCCCCAGCAAGCGCGGCGAGCCCACGGACACATGGTTGGTGCAGAGGCAGGAAGCGACCGGACCCGAGTGCAGACACAGCCGCAGAGCAGGTAGCCTATACTTACCTCGTACCTGCAGCAAAAAGGGTCACTCAGAAGCGAGCCATTTTAGAAGGCTGCTTCTCTCTGCTGTCACCTGACACAAGCAGTCCCCCTGCTGTGTGGTGCTTCTGGTGCCCTGGCTAGTCCGAGGTAGGGGCCCTCCCGCTACCTGCATCGGACCACCAGGACTGGGAAATCTTCCTTAATCTTCAACCTTCTTCATGAGGTCTTGTCTGAAGAGGTTCGCCGGTCAGGGACAGGAAACCAACTGACGGAGGGGAGAGGTGCCGCCCTTTTATGTCTGAAGGTTTCCTGTCCCTGAAGGGCAGATCCCCTCTCTCGTGGTTCTGTCATGGCGACTGAATAAAATTACATACCCGACAGAATTTTTGTTTTCTTGGCCTTTTTTTCCAGAGAATGATAGCACCAACACTCTTTTTGCATTCATTTTGATCAGGATCATTTGCATGATTTGGGTTGCCATTATGATTTAAAAAGAGAAAACACAGTAGTTTGACAATAAATGACTTCACCCAACCACTAACCATGAGTAGAGAACACATTTTGGTGTTATCATTCATATTCTCTGAAAATCTGTGGTGTTACATCATACTATTTCCTTTTCACCCGATTTCCATTAAAAACGGTTCTGTCATTGATATGGTATTTTACTCTACAAGGTGGGCCATTTATATGGCTACACCTAAATAAAATGGGAATAGTTGGTGATATTAACTTCCTGCTTGTGGAACATTAGCATATGGGAGGGAAAAAATGTTTCAAGATGGGTGGTGACCATGGCAGCCATTTTGAAGTTGGCTATTTTGGATCCAGCTTTATTTTATTTATTTTTTCCAATGGGAAGAGGGTCATGTGACACATCAAACTTATTGAGAATTTCACAAGAAAAACAACTTTATTCTTTCATGAGTTATTTACAAGTTTATGACCACTTATAAAATGTGTTCAAAGTGCTTCCCATTGTATTGGATTGTCAATGCAACCCTCTTCTCCCACTCTTGACACACTGATAGCAACACCACAGAAGATATGCTAGCACAGACTTCCAGTACCCATTGTTTCAGATACTGCACATCTCGTATCTTAACAGCCTAGACAATTGCCCTCAGATGACCCCAAAGATAAAAGTCTAAAGGTACCTTCACACGAAGCGACGCTGCAGCGATAGCGACAACGATGCCGATCGCTGCAGCGTCGCTGTTTGATCGCTGGGGAGCTGTCACACAGACAGCTCTCCAGCGACCAACGATGCCGAGGTCCCCGGGTAACCAGGGTGTAACCAGGGTAAACATCGGGTTGTTAAGCGCAGGGCCGCGCTTAGTAACCCGATGTTTACCCTGGTTACCAGCGTAAAAGTAAAAAAAACAAACAGTACATACTCACCTGCGCGTCCCCCAGCGTCTGAGTATGTACTGTTTGTTTTTTTAACTTTTACGCTGGTAGCCAGGGTAAACATCGGGTTACTAAGCGCGGCCCTGCGCTTGGTAACCCAATGTTTACCCTGGTTACCAGTGTAAAACATCGCTGGTATCGTTGCTTTTGCTTTCAAACACAACGATACACGGCGATCGGACGACCAAATAAAGTTCTGGACTTTATTCAGCGACCAGCGACATCACAGCAGGATCCTGATCGCTGCTGCGTGTCAAACGAAACGATATCGCTAGCCAGGACGCTGCAACGTCACGGATCGCTAGCGATATCGTTACAAAGTCGTTTCGTGTGAAGGTACCTTAAGGGGGTCAGATCGGGAGACCTTAATGGCCATTCATCTGGCCCACGACAACAAATCCAATTTCCAGGAGACTGTTCATATAGGAATGCTCGGACCTGACACCCATAATGTGGTGGTGCACCATCATGCTGGAAAAACTAGGGAATGTGCCATCTTCAGTGCATAAAGAAGGCAACACGTCATCATGATGGTCATCATGGGCCAGTTGAATGGCCACCAAGGTCTCCCAATCTGACCCCCCCTTAGACTTATATCTTTGAAGTCATCTGAAGGCAATTGTCTATGCAGTGAATAAGAAAGATTTTTTTTTTTATTACAAGTGCATTTTTTCAATTTAACTTGTATTTTTGTAAAAGAAAAGTCTGTGCATGCAGAGATTGCTCTGACAACCATATGGTTTTTGTGGTCCGTACATGAAGTTTTATGATTCTCTGTACTGTAATGTATTATAACTAGTGTTGAGCATTCCGATACCGCAAGTATCGGGTATCGGCCGATACTTGCGGTATCGGAATTCCGATACCGGGATTCCGATACTTGCCGCGTATCGGATACCGGAATCGGAAGTTCCAAGATTCAAAATGCAGAAATTCAGCCAATGAGAATGATTCCAAGTGTGGGCACATCCTGTTTAGCATGGAGGGCATGAAACTACTGGCAAGGCTGTGATTGGCTGCTGAAATGATGTCATGATGCAGTTTAAAAGTTGCTGGCGCCATTTTGCGATCACTCTGCTGTGAATTCAGTTAGTGACAGGATGCTGTTTGCTGACTGAGGGACAGTTTAGAGATAGCGATTTGCTTCTTTGTGCTTTCCAAAGGCTAATTTAGCAACCGCTGTGTTCACCTACTATTCACCTTGCTTTTGCCTTGTAGCGCTGTTTTCACAGCGATCTGCAAGGTCTGTGTGTGTGTGTGTGTGTGAGTGCAGCCCACTCTCTAGTCTGAGTGCAGCCACATAGGCCATCCATAGCTGGTTGTATTCAGTTCAGGGAGGGTGGTTCATTGCCTCATACTGTTCTTTTTTTTTTTTTTCAAGTAGTGTAGTTTGCTGCTAATTTATTCAAAAAAATCCTATTAGTGTCTTTCCACCCGTCTCCAGCTAATTTGTGGAAAAACACTACATAGGATAACGTAGAGGAGGGTTTTTGGGCCTTGCAGCGCCGTTTACGGCTGTCTGCACGGTCTCCGTGTGATTGCAGCTCGCCCTGTAGTCTGTGAGCAGCCATAGCCTGGTTGTCTCCAGCTCAGGGTTGTTCACTGCGTCATACCGCCAAATCAATTTTCATTTTGTTTTAAGTAGTGCAGGCTGCTGCACATTTTTTCAAAAAATTCCTATTAGTGTCTTTCCACCCGTCTCCAGCTAATTTGTGGAAAAACACTACATAGGATAACGTAGAGGAGGGTTTTTGGGCCTTGCAGCGCCGTTTACGGCTGTCTGCACAGTCTCCGTGTGACTGCAGCTCGCCCTGTAGTCTGTGAGCAGCCATAGCCTGGTTGTCTCCAGCTCAGGGTTCTTCACTGCGTCATACCGCCAAATCAATTTTCATTTTGTTTTAAGTAGTGCAGGCTGCTGCACATTTTTTCCAAAAAATCCTATTAGTGTCTTTCCACCCGTCTCCAGCTAACTTGTGGAAAAACACTACATAGGATAACGTAGAGGAGGGTTTTTGGGCCTTGCAGCGCCGTTTACGTCTGTCTGCACGGTCTCCGTGTGACTGCAGCTCTATCCGTTGTCAGTTCAGCCCCCAAAAAATAAATAAATAATAAAGTTCACCAAACACACCAGTTACACCACTTTACATTTGTGTAGGCCACATTAGCTCATATTAAAGTCTAGTCCACACTTTAGAAAATTAGTGTTTCTTATACCTGTTAGGAGGAGTTGCTCAGGAATAAGCACACAAAGCCGTTAGTACTTTTCTGCTTATCTTTATCAGTCAACCAAGATGAAGAAGGCAGTGAGTAAGGCACGTGGGCGTGGGCGTGGGCGCGGAGCAGGGAGGGGACGTGGGGATTCTGTGCCTGCTGCGGGCACCGGTGACTCATCAGCACCCACTTTCACCAGGCAACAGTCATTCATGCGCAGCTTTGTGTCAGAGCGCCGTACACCGCTGCTGCGTGAAGACCAAATTGAAGCCGTTGTCGGATGGATGGCAGCTAATGCATCAACTTCAATTAGTGCCACATCCTCTCAGACACAGAGCACTGGAGAGCAGCCATCTGTCTCTTCACCACCTGCCAAATTGCCCAGGCAGACAGAGAGCCCAGGACAGGAGCCATCTCTACTTCTGTTCTCTGAATCTCTTGGCTTGGAAACAGGGGGCCAGCCAAGCAGCATTGGAGAAATGGAAGAAGAGGCAGGGTGCAGTGATGCCCAACAGCTTTTTCTCTCTTCCTCTGAAGAGGCGGGTGGGCCAGTGGCTCCGGTCACCACATCGCAGGCCGCATCAGCTGATGATGACACTCAGGTGCCACTTACTGGTGCGTGCTCTGCTGCTGAGACTACCCAGGAGGAGCAGTTGGGGGCAGAGGGTAGTGTAGATGATGAGGTCCTTGACCCATCTTGGCGTGAGGGACAGGAAGGTGGTGGGAGCAGCTCTGAGGAAGAGATTCCCGGTACGGCCCAAAGAGGGAGAGGGAGGGGGAAGACTGCGGATCCTGCAGCCTCCGCTTTGGCACCCGTTAGGAGCATGTCTCTTCCAAAAGCCAAAAAGGGCGCTCCCAAGACTTGCAGTGCCTGGTCCTTTTTTGACACAGTTGCAGATGACATTTGCTATGTCAGATGCAAGGTGTGTCATCAAAAAGTCAAAAGAGGTCGAAATGTCAGCAACCTCAATACCTCCAACATGTGGAAACATGTGCGCAACAGGCACCCGGCGGAGTTAGAAAAACACACTGAAGAGCTAGGCCAACCAACAGCGGCAGCTACCACCTCTTCAGCTCGTGTTGCCTCTTCCTCTAGCTCACACGCAGCTGGTTTGGCTTCCTCCCAGGATCGCCGTGGAAGAACCTCTGGCCCTGTTGTCCAGAGACCCGCTGTAATTCCACCCGCAGCACCACTTTCCCAGTCATCCACACACTCCCAGCCCAGTCTACAGCCATCGGTAGTACAGGCATGGGAGAAAAGGCGGCCTTTCTCGTCAAACCACCCACGAGCACAGGCTCTGACTGCAGGCATTGCCAAACTTCTGTCACTGGAAATGCTGTCATTCAGGCTGGTGGAGACTGACAGCTTCCGTGACTTGATGTCATTGGCAGTCCCACAGTACAATGTGCCCAGCCGCTTTTACTTCAGCAGGCAAGCCGTCCCTGCCCTGCACAAGCATGTGGAGGGACACATAAAACACGCGCTACTGAACGCCGTCAGTAGCAAGGTCCACCTCACCACCGATGCGTGGACCAGTCAACATGGACCTTTCCCTCACTGCACATTGGGTTAATGTCGTTGAGCCGGGTACAGACCGTGCGAGTGGCGCAGGACGTGTCCTGCCCACTCCAAGGATTGCAGGAATCCATTCTGTACGCATTGACTCCTCCTCTTACACCAGTTCCTCAGAATCATCGCTGCAGGAGCCGTCACAGTCCACCTCCACATGGACCCGTGATGAACGTGTACCTGTTACGACCGACATGAGCACAGCCGTGGCCAAACGTCAACAGGCCGTCTTGAAATTAATTTTTTTGGGGAATCGTAGCCACACAGCGCAGGAGCTCTGGAATGCCATCAAGCAGGAGAACGATGTGTGGTTTGTGCCAGCGAATCTCCAGCCAGGCATGGTAGTGTGTGATAATGGCCGAAATCTGGTGGCAGCTCTGGGCCTCGGCAACCTCACTCACATCCCATGTCTGGCACATGTGCTCAATTTGGTCGTGCAGAGCTTTTTGAGGGACTATCCGGATCTTGATGCACTGCTGCACAAGGTCCGCCTAGAGTGTGCTCACTTGCGGCGTTCCAGCACGGCAAAAGCGCGCATTGCGGCTCTGCAGCGCCGACACCGCCTGCCGGAACATCGCATCATATGTGACCTACCCTGTTATGACCCCAATGGCGAGGGTTTCAGAGGAACGTGGAAGTCTGCAGAGTACAAAAATCCAGCTCATAGGGCAGTGGTAACTGGGTTGACCATATATCTACTCCTAACGCCAACACTAGAAGTAGCCGGGGATCATTCCTACGTTGATTCTAGATGACACGCGCCAGCTGGAGAATCTAGCTACCCCTAGTAGAGGAAAACAAAGACCTTTCTTGCCTCCAGAGAAGGGGACCCC
Source organism: Ranitomeya variabilis (assembly GCF_051348905.1). Classification (NCBI taxonomy): domain Eukaryota; kingdom Metazoa; phylum Chordata; class Amphibia; order Anura; family Dendrobatidae; genus Ranitomeya; species Ranitomeya variabilis. The sequence goes on from NC_135233.1 coordinate 900,885,997, forward strand.
AAAGCTGGATAGAAGCCCCCCACAAATAATGACGGTGAGGTAAGAGGAAATGACAAACACAGAAATGAACCAGGTTTAGCACAGAGAGGCCCGCTTACTGATAGCAGAATAAAGAAAGGTAACTTATATGGTCAACAAAAACCCTATCAAAATCCACACTGGAAATTCAAGAACCCCCGAACCGTCTAACGGTCCGGGGGGAGAACACCAGCCCCCTAGAGCTTCCAGCAAAGGTCAGGATATAGATTTGGAACAAGCTGGACAAAAATACAAAACCAAAACAAATAGCAAAAAGCAAAAGGCAGACTTAGCTGATATAACTGGAACCAGGATCAGTAGACAAGAGCACAGCAGACTAGCTCTGATAACTACGTTGCCAGGCATAGAACTGAAGGTCCAGGGAGCTAATATAGCAACACCCCTAACTAACGACCCAGGTGCGGATAAAAGGAATGACAGAAAAACCAGAGTCAAAAAACTAGTACCACTAGAGGGAGCAAAAAGCAAATTCACAACAGTACCCCCCCCTTAGTGAGGGGTCACCGAACCCTCACCACGACCACCAGGGCGATCAGGATGAGCGGCGTGAAAGGCACGAACTAAATCGGCCGCATGAACATCAGAGGCGACCACCCAGGAATTATCCTCCTGACCATAGCCCTTCCACTTGACCAGGTACTGAAGCCTCCGCCTGGAGAGGCGAGAATCCAAGATCTTCTCCACCACGTACTCCAACTCGCCCTCAACCAACCCCGGAGCAGGAGGCTCAGCAGAAGGAACTACAGGCACAATGTACCGCCGCAACAAGGACCTATGAAATACATTGTGAATAGCAAACGACACAGGAAGATCCAGACGAAAAGATACAGGATTAAGGATTTCCAATATCTTGTAAGGCCCAATAAAACGAGGTTTAAATTTGGGAGAGGAGACCTTCATAGGAACAAAGCGGGAAGAAAGCCACACCAAATCCCCAACGCGTAGTCGGGGACCCACACCGCGGCGGCGGTTGGCAAAGCGCTGAGCCTTCTCCTGTGACAACTTCAAGTTGTCCACCACATGATTCCAGATCTGCTGCAACCTATCCACCACAGAATCCACCCCAGGACAGTCAGAAGGCTCCACATGACCCGAAGAAAAGCGAGGATGGAAACCAGAGTTGCAGAAAAAAGGCTAAACCAAGGTGGCGGAACTAGCCCGATTATTAAGGGCAAACTCAGCCAACGGCAAGAATGTCACCCAATCGTCCTGATCAGCAGAAACAAAACACCTCAAATAAGCCTCCAAAGTCTGATTAGTTCGCTCCGTCTGTCCATTAGTCTGAGGATGGAAAGCAGACGAAAACGACAAATCAATGCCCATCCTACTACAAAAGGATCGCCAGAACCTGGAAACAAACTGGGATCCTCTGTCAGACACAATATTCTCAGGGATGCCGTGCAAACGAACCACGTTCTGGAAAAACACAGGAACCAGATCGGAAGAGGAAGGCAGCTTAGGCAAAGGAACCAAATGGACCATCTTGGAGAAGCGATCACATATCACCCAGATAACGGACATGCCCTGAGATAGCGGAAGATCAGAAATGAAATCCATGGAGATATGTGTCCAAGGTCTCTTCGGGACAGGCAAGGGCAAGAGCAAACCGCTGGCACGAGAACAGCAAGGCTTAGCTCGAGCACAAGTCCCACAGGACTGCACAAATGACCGCACATCCCTTGACAAGGAAGGTTACCAAAAGGACCTGGCCACCAGATCTCTGGTGCCAAAAATTCCCGGGTGACCTGCCAACACCGAGGAATGAACCTCGGAAATGACTCTGCTGGTCCACTTATCCGGGACAAACAGTCTGTCAGGTGGACAAGACTCAGGCCTATCAGCCTGAAATCTCTGCAACACACGTCGCAGATCCGGAGAAATAGCTGACAAGATAACTCCATCTTTAAGAATACCAACAGGATCAGCGACTCCAGGAGCATCAGGCACAAAGCTCCTAGAAAGAGCATCGGCCTTCACATTCTTTGAACCTGGTAAATACGAGACAACAAAATCAAAGCGGGAGAAAAACAATGACCAGCGGGCCTGTCTCGGATTAAGGCGTTTAGCAGACTCGAGATACATCAGATTTTTGTGATCAGTCAAGACCACCACACGATGCTTAGCACCCTCGAGCCAATGACGCCACTCCTCAAATGCCCATTTCATGGCCAACAACTCCCGATTGCCCACATCATAATTTCGTTCGGCAGGCGAAAACTTCCTAGAGAAAAAGGCACAAGGTTTCATAACAGAGCAACCAGGGCCTCTCTGCGACAAAACGGCCCCTGCCCCAATCTCCGAAGCATCCACCTCAACCTGAAAGGGAAGTGAGACGTCAGGCTGGCACAAAACAGGCGCCGAAGTAAACCGGCGTTTCAACTCCTGGAAAGCCTCCACGGCAGCAGGAGCCCAGTTAGCTACATCGGAGCCCTTCTTGGTCATATCCGTCAAAGGTTTCACAATGCTAGAAAAATTAGCGATAAAACGACGGTAGAAGTTAGCGAAGCCCAAGAACTTCTGAAGACTCTTAACTGACGAGGGCTGAGTCCAATCAAGAATAGCTCGGACCTTGACTGGGTCCATCTCCACAGCAGAAGGGGAAAAAATGAACCCCAAAAAGGGAACCTTCTGTACACCAAAGAGACACTTTGAGCCCTTGACAAACAAAGAATTTTCACGCAAAATTTTAAAGACCAACCTGACCTGCTCCACATGCGAATCCCAATTATCAGAAAAAACCAAAATATCATCCAGATAAACAATCAAAAATTTATCCAGATACTTCCGGAAAATGTCATGCATAAAGGACTGAAAAACTGAAGGCGCATTGGAGAGCCCAAAAGGCATCACCAAGTACTCAAAATGACCTTCGGGCGTATTGAATGCGGTTTTCCATTCATCACCTTGCTTAATGCGCACAAGGTTGTACGCACCACGAAGGTCTATCTTGGTGAACCACTTGGCACCCTTAATCCGGGCAAACAAGTCAGACAACAGTGGTAAAGGATACTGAAATTTGACAGTGATCTTATTTAAAAGCCGATAATCAATACAAGGTCTCAAAGATCCGTCCTTTTTTGCCACAAAAAAGAATCCCGCACCAAGAGGGGAAGAAGACGGACGAATATGTCCTTTTTCCAGAGACTCCTTGATATATGAACGCATAGCTGTATGTTCAGGTACCGACAGATTAAACAGTCTTCCCTTAGGAAATTTACTGCCTGGGATCAAATCTATAGCACAGTCACAGTCCCTATGAGGAGGCAGTGCACTGGACTCAGACTCACTGAAGACATCCTGATAATCAGACAAATACTCCGGAACTTCCGAAGGCGTAGAAGAAGCAATAGACACAGGCAGGGAATCCTCATGAATACCACGACAGCCCCAACTTGAGACTGACATAGCCTTCCAGTCCAGGACTGGATTATGGGTCTGTAACCATGGCAGCCCTAAAACGACCAAATCATGCATTTTATGTAAAACCAGGAAACGTATCACCTCGCGGTGTTCAGGAGTCATGCACATGGTAACCTGAGTCCAATACTGCGGTTTATTTGCTGCCAATGGTGTAGCATCAATACCCCTAAGAGGAATAGGATTTTCTAATGGTTCAAGAGTAAATCCACAGCGCTTAGCAAATGAGAGATCCATGAGACTCAGGGCAGCACCTGAATCTACAAACGCCATGACAGGATAAGATGACAGTGAGCAAATCAAAGTTACAGACAGAATAAATTTAGGTTGCAAATTACCAACGGTGACAGGACTAACAACCTTAGCTATACGTTTAGAGCATGCTGAGATAACATGTGTAGAATCACCACAGTAGTAGCACAAGCCATTCCGGCGTCTATGAATTTTCCGCTCATTTCTAGTCAGGATTCTATCACATTGCATTAAATCAGGTGTCTGTTCAGACAACACCATGAGGGAATTTGCGGTTTTTCTATCACATTGCACCGAATTAGGTGTCTGTTCAGACAACACCATGAGGGAATTTGCGGTTTTGCGCTCCCGCAACCGCCGGTCAATTTGAATAGCCAGTGCCATAGTATCATTCAGACCTGTGGGAATGGGAAAACCCACCATAACATTCTTAATGGCTTCAGAAAGGCCATTTCTAAAATTAGCGGCCAGTGCACACTCGTTCCAATGTGTCAGCACGGACCATTTCCGAAATTTTTGGCAATACACTTCAGCCTCGTCCTGCCCCTGAGACATAGACAGCAAGGCCTTTTCTGCCTGAATCTCAAGATTGGGTTCCTCTTAAAGTAAACCGAGCGCCAGAAAAAACGCATCAAGATCAGCCAATGCCGGATCTCCTGGCGCCAGCGAAAAAGCCCAATCCTGAGGGTCGCCCCGTAAGAACGAAATAACAATTTTTACTTGCTGAGCAGAATCTCCTGATGAACAGGGTCTCAAGGACAAAAACAATTTACAATTATTCACGAAATTCCTAAACTTAAACCTGTCTCCGGAAAACAGTTCAGGAATCGGTATTTTAGGTTCTGACCTAGGATTTCTGATAACATAGTCTTGTATGCCCTGCACACGAGTAGCCAGCTGGTCCACACTTGTAATCAAGGTCTGGACATTCATGTCTGCAGCAAGCATAGCCACTCTGAGGTAAAGGGGAAGGAGAAAAAAAAAACTCAGAATCTTCTTTCTTATAATCCCTCTTCTGCAATGCATTAAACATTTAATACTGGCCTGGCAAACTGTTATGACCCCAATGGCGAGGGTCTCAGAGGAACGTGGAAGTCTGCAGAGTACAAAAATCCAGCTCATAGGGCAGTGGTAACTGGGTTGACCATATATCTACTCCTAACGCCAACACTAGAAGTAGCCGGGGATCATTCCTACGTTGATTCTAGATGACACGCGCCAGCCGGAGAATCTAGTTACCCCTAGTAGAGGAAAACAAAGACCTTTCTTGCCTCCAGAGAAGGGGACCCCAAAGCTGGATAGAAGCCCCCCACAAATAATGACGGTGAGGTAAGAGGAAATGACAAACACAGAAATGAACCAGGTTTAGCACAGAGAGGCCCGCTTACTGATAGCAGAATAAAGAAAGGTAACTTATATGGTCAACAAAAACCCTATCAAAATCCACACTGGAAATTCAAGAACCCCCGAACCGTCTAACGGTCCGGGGGGAGAACACCAGCCCCCTAGAGCTTCCAGCAAAGGTCAGGATATAGATTTGGAACAAGCTGGACAAAAATACAAAACCAAAACAAATAGCAAAAAGCAAAAGGCAGACTTAGCTGATATAACTGGAACCAGGATCAGTAGACAAGAGCACAGCAGACTAGCTCTGATAACTACGTTGCCAGGCATAGAACTGAAGGTCCAGGGAGCTATATAGCAACACCCCTAACTAACGACCCAGGTGCGGATAAAAGGAATGACAGAAAAACCAGAGTCAAAAAACTAGTAACCACTAGAGGGAGCAAAAAGCAAATTCACAACACTACCTACCAGGTGGAATTCCACGTTACATATGTTGGAGCGGTTGTGTGAGCAGCAGCAAGCTGTAATGGAGTACCAGCTGCTTCAGGCGCAAAGAAGTCGCACTCAGCGCCGTACAGACTTCACAACCACAGAGTGGGCCACTATGAATGACGTCTGCCAGGTTTTGCGTCCCTTTGATTATTCCACGCGGATGGCGAGTGCAGATGATGCACTAGTCAGCATGACTGTCCCCCTTATCTGCCTGCTTGAAAAATCACTGCAAGCGCTAAGGGATGATGTTGTGGAAGAGGTGGAGGATGAGGATTCACCATTTCCATCATCTTCTGGACAGTCAGCGCCACGTGGTTCCTCACAAACGCGTAGGCAGGGGACAGTTTGTGAGGAGGATGAGGAGGAGTCAATGGAGGAGGAAGACATCCGTCCAGAGGAGGGAGTTACCGAATTGTCCAGTACTCAGTGTGTACAGCGAGGGTGGAGTGATGACGAGTGGGCAGATATCACGCCTCCAGCAGGGGACAGCGTTTCTTGGGCAGTTGGCAGTCTGCAGCACATGGTGGATTACATGCTGCAGTGCCTGAGAAACGACCGCCGCATCGCCCACATTCTCAACATGTCTGATTATTGGGTGTTCACCCTCCTCGATCCTCGCTACCGGGACAACGTAGAAAGCCTCATCACACCGTTGAACCGGGAGCGAAAAATGCGGGAGTACCAAGACACACTGGTCAATTCCATCATCTTCTCCATTCCAACTGAGAGAAGTGCTGCTAGTGCATTCCAAAGCAGCTCAGTGCGTCCAGGCAGTGGTGGAGGCTCTGCACAAAGAGGGAGCAGAAGCAGTGCCTCTGCCCAAGGCAAGACCAGTATGGCCCAACTGTGGCACAGTTTTCTGTGCCCCCCACAAAAGTCTACACCATCACAGACGGCTCCAGTCAGCAGGAGGCAACGGTTCCGTCAGATGGTGACAGACTACATGTCTTGCCCTCTTGCTGTACTCCCAGACGGCTCTTCCCCTTTCAAGTTTTGGGTCTCAAAGCTGGATACATGGCCAGAGCTAAGCCAGTATGCATTGGAGGTGCTGTCTTGCCCTGCGGCCAGTGTATTATCGGAACGTGTCTTTAGTGCTGCAGGTGGTGTACTAACTGACCGTCACATGCGACTATCCTCCGATAACGTTGACCGGCTTACTTTCCTGAAAATGAACAAGGCCTGGATCTCGCAGGAATTTGCCACTCCTCCTCCTGATTAAATAATTAGGTCACTGTATACGTTATCCAGGTCTCCTGTTGTGTTCATCTTTCTACCACCTGAACTTAAATTCCTGGGCTCCAACACCGCCAGTTGAGGCTCAGAAGTGCCGTCTGCACAGTCAAAACATACGACCCAGTGTTATTGGGTTTCAGTAACGTCAGCTGATCCCCAGCTGTGTAGCCGGCAATGTGTCATGCGACCGCCACGCTGACACAACAACTGAAATGTAAGGGAATCTGTCCCCCCCCCCCCAAGGCGTTTGTTACTGAAAGAGCCTCCTTGTGCAGCAGTAATGCTGCACAAGGAAAAGGTAGCTATTTTGGTTTAGCTCCTTGCACATGCAGAACTTAACACTTATAAAATGTGTCCACTGATACCGTAACACCGTCCCGGAGGTGGGACTTTCCTTCGTAATATGACGCAGCACAGCCGTCATTCCTCCCCCCCCGGCGCCGCGCCCCGGCTCCTCAGCGTTGTTTGATTCCGTCCCGGAGCCTGCGCTGTTATGTTATCCCGTGGCCGGGCACACTTAGCGCTGCCCGTCTTCTGGCATCATTTGGTGTCAGCATGGCTGCGCCTGTGCGGCCGCGCTGGCCGAGGGCCCGCCTCGCAGTGTCTTCTGATTTAATCCCACTGGGGGCCTGGGATCCATGGACATGCGCAGTGCATATCTGAACCTCCACCTCTCATTCATCTCCCTATGGCTTCTTCAGACTGTTCGGTGTCAGCTGGTCCCTAATAGCATGCCACGGCCGTGACACCGCACAGTCTTAAGAAGCCGTAGGGAGGGGAGTGAGAGGCGAGGATATGCACTGCGCATGGCCATGGATCCCAGGCCCCCAGTGGGATAAAATCAGAAGACACTGCGAGGCGGGCTCTCGGCCAGCGCGGCCGCACAGGCGCAGCCAGCCTGACACCAAATGATGTCAGAAGATGGGCAGCGCTAAGTGTGCCTGGCCAAGGGATAACATAACAGCGCAGGCTCCGGGACGGAATCAAACTACGCTGAGGAAACGGGGCGCGGCGCCCGGGGGGGAGGAATGACGGCTGTGCTGCGTCATATTACGAAGGAAAGTCCCAAATCCGGGACGGTTTCACGGTTTCAGGGGACACATTTTATAAGTGTTTAGTTCTGTGTTTGCAAGGAGCATGATGAAAAGAGCCACCTTTTCCTTTTGCATCTTTTGTGCTGCACAAGCTGGCTCTTTCAGCTACAAACGCCTTGGGGGGGGTTAAAGATTCCCTTTCGACTTTCTCAGGCTTCGGCCTACATTGTGTTCCTCTGCTTTTCCACCTGTCCCTGGGCTCCAACACCGCTAGTTGTTGCCTGGTAGTGCTGTACGCACAGTCAACAGTCCCTCCTCTGTTATTGGGGTTCAGTAACGTCAGCTGTTCCCCTGCTGTGTGTGTGGCAATCCCTCCTACCTCCTCCACCTCCTCCTCCTCCACCTGTCCCTGGGCTCCAACACCGCTAGTTGTTGCCTGGTAGTGCTGTACGCACAGTCAACAGTCCCTCCTCTGTTATTGGGGTTCAGTAACGTCAGCTGTTCCCCTGCTGTGTGTGTGGCAATCCCTCCTACCTCCTCCACCTCCTCCTCCTCCACCTGTCCCTGGGCTCCAACACCGCCAGTTGCCGTCCAGAAGTGCTGTACGCACAGAGCCAAACACCTCGCCAATGTGTTAGTGGGGTTCAGCACCGCCAGCTGTTCCCCTGCTGTGTATACGGCAACGTGTACTGCGACCGCCACGCAGGCACAACAAGTTAAATTTAAGGGAACCTGTCCCCCCCCCCAGGCGTTTGTTACTGAAGGAGCCACCTTGTGCAGCAGTAATGATGCAAAGGGAAAAAGTGCCTCTTTTCGTGGTGCTCCTTGCACATGCTGAACCTAACACTTATGAAAAGTGTCCCCTCCTACCGTGATACCGTCCGGTAGGTGGAACTTTCCTTTGTGATGTGACGCAGCACAGCCGTCATTCTTACCCCCTTGGCGCCGTGCGCCGCCTCCTCAGCGTTGTTTGAATCAGTCCCGGAGCCTGCGCTGTTAGGTTAGCCCTTGGCCATGCACACATTTTGCGCTGCCCGTCTTCTGACATCATTTGGTGTCAGGCTGGCTGCGCCTGTGCGGCCGCGCTGGCCGAGATCCCGCCTCATACTGTCTTCTGATTTAATCCCACTGGGGGCCTGAGATCCATGGACATGCGCAGTGCATATCTGAACCTCCACCTCTCACTCATCTCCCTACGGCTTCTTCAAACTGTGCGGTGTCAGCTGGTCCCTAATAGCATGCCACGGCCGTGACACCGCACAGTCTGAAGAAGCCGTAGGGAGGGGAGTGAGAGGCGAGGATATGCACTGCGCATGGCCACGGATCTCAGGCCCCCAGTGGGATGAAATCAGAAGACAGTACGAGGCGGGATCTCAGCCAGCGCGGCCGCACAGGCGCAGCCAGCCTGACACCAAATGATGTCAGAAGACGGGCAGCGCAAAATGTGTGCATGGCCAAGGGCTAACCCAACAGCGCAGGCTCCGGGACTGATTCAAACAACGCTGAGGAGGCGGCGCACGGCGCCAAGGGGGTAAGAATGATGGCTGTGCTGCGTCACATCACAAAGGAAAGTTCCACCTACCGGACGGTATCAAGGTAGGAGGGGACACTTTTCATAAGTGTTAGGTTCAGCATGTGCAAGGACCATAATTAAAAGAGCTAAGTTTACCTTTTCCAGCATTAGTGCTGTACACGATGGCTCTTTCAGCTACAAACGCCTGGGGGGGGTTAAAGTTTCCCTTTCAACTTGCTCCAGTGCAGGCTTCGGCCTACACTCTGCTCCCTCTCCTCCTCCTGCTGACCCTGGGCTCCAACACCGCCAGTTAGGGCCCGGTACTGCTAGCTGCACAGAGAAAAACACCAGCCAATGTGTCAGTGGGGTTCAGCACCGCCAGCTGTTCCCCTGCTGTGTAGCCGGCAACGTGTCCTGCGACCGCCACGCAGGCACAACAGACCCAAAGCTGCCGCCACTGCAGGCTTCGGCCTACACTCCCCTCCCCCTTGCTCCTCCTCCTGCTCCTCCTCCTGCTGACCCCGGGCTCTAACACCGCCAGTTGGGGCCCGGTACTGCTAGCTGCACAGAGAAAAACACCAGCCAATGTGTCAGTGGGGTCCAGCACCGCCAGCTGTTCCCCTGCTGTGTAGCCGGCAACGTGTCCTGCAAAAGCCACGCAGACACAAGAACTGAAATTGAAGGGAACCTGTCCCCCCTCCCCCAGGCGTTTGTACGTTTTACAGCCACCTCGTACAGCGGTAATGCTGCATGTGTGCAAGGTGGCTCATAAACGTATTCTCCTCGCACATGTGGAACTGAAAACACGTCTAAAATGTGTCCTCTGTGTGACCATTTAACCGTCCCGGTGGTGTGACTTTCCTTTGTAATGACACGCTGCAACCCCCTTGGTAGCGCTGCCCGTCTTCTGGCATCATTCTTTGGCTGCCTGCGCCTCTGCGGCCGCCCTGACCCACACAACGCCCCTCGGTGTCTTATTTATTGGGACTGCGAGGGTGTGATTGATGGGCATGAGCAGTGCATATCTTCACCTGTTGTCACTCATCTCCTTCCGCCTTCTTCAGACTGTGCGGCTTCATGGCCGTGGCATGCGATAAGGGATCAGCTGACGCCGCACAGTCTGAAGCGGGTGTAAGGACCCGAGTGCGAGAGGCGAACATATGTGCTGCGCCAGGCCATGAATCCCAGCCCCGCAGTGTTTTAACAATGTTAAGACACTGCGGGGCTGGGATTCATGGTCATCGCGAACCGCACCGGCCGACATTAAATGAGGTCAGAAGATGGGCAGCGCTAACAGCGCTAGGCCGGGGGATAACACGACAGCGCAGACTCCTGTACAGCAAATAACAACGCTCAGGAGGCTGCACCCAGCACCAAGGTGGGATTCTTGACATCTGTGCTGCGTCTCATTACAAAGGGAACTCGCGCCTCCAACACAGTTTGACTGTATAAAGGGCTAAATGTTATACGTGTTTCATTCGGCGTGTGCAAGGAGCAAAATTAAAAGAGCAACCTTTGACTTGTGCGGCACTACTGCTGCATAAGCTGTGGCTCTTCTAGTTTGTAACCCCTGAGGGGGGGTTAAAGGTTACCTTTGAAATCGGTTCAATTAGGCTTCGGCCTACACTCTGCTCCACCGGCAGAGCCCGGGCTCCAACAACGCTAGTTGCTGTCCGGAAGTGCTGGCTGCACAGAGCCAAACACCTCGCCAATGTGTCAGTGGGGTTCAGCACCGCCAGCTGTTCCCCTGCTGTGTAGCCGGCATCGTGTCCTGCAAAAGCCACACAGACACTTGCTCTTGTACCTTCTGCTCCCCATCCTGGTTCCAGTACTGTCAGCTGGTTCTGGGCAGAGCCTTTGGCTTAGGTGCCTCCCTCTGGGTATCCGAGTTCCACCAACGTCAGGTGGTCCTTGGTAGTGCTTTCAGGCACAGGTACCTCCTGCTTAGTAACCGGGTTCCAGTAACGTCAGCTGGTCCTCGGTAGTTCCATTGGCTCTTGGACCTTCGGCTACCCATCCGGGTTCCAGCACCGTCAGCTGGTTCTCGGCAGTGTCTTTTGCTCTTGTACCTTTTGCTCCCCATCCTGGTTCCAGTACCGTCAGCTGGTTCCGGGCAGAGCCTTTGGCTTAGGTGCCTCCCTCTGGGTATCCGAGTTCCACCAACGTCAGGTGGTCCTTGGTAGTGCTTTCAGGCACGGGTACCTCCTGCTTAGTAACCGGGTTCCAGTAACGTCAGCTGGTCCTCGGTAGTTCCATTGGCTCTTGGACCTTCGGGTAGCCATCCGAGTTCCAGTTCCATCAGCTGGTTCTCGGCATTTTCTCAGCCTTCTTGTACCTTCTGCTACATTTCCAAGTTCAAGAGACTAAACACGATGACCCGGAAGACCACCCCTAAGATGACGACGACACCAGAGACGACAACCACCGTGATGACGACGACCCTGGAGACGATGACCCTGAAGACCACCCCGATGACGACGACCCCGGAGACGACGACCCTGGAGACGACGACGACCTGGAAGACCGAGAAGCAGAAGAACAAGAGGCTGCAGAACAAAGAGCAGAAGAACATTAAGCATAACACTAAATATCAGAGCAAAAAATATTATCTAAATTATAAGCAGAAGAAGACTAAGCAGTGTATGGGGGTGAGTCCGTTCCTCCTCGTGGTGCCCCTGGATAAAGCCTGATGCTGCAGGCCAAACTGAACGCGGACAAATGTAACTCTTTTGTGACAGGCAGAACGGAAGGTGTAATCTTCAAACTTTTATAGATAACAACTACGGGAATGCCTGTCACAAATAAGAATATGATGAAGAAGTAGAATATGATGAAGATAATAGTAAAATAAAAAGAATATGAACAATGTAACCAAAAAAAATAATAGGTAGAAGATGAAGAAGAAGATGAATAAGGTGAAGAAGTTGATGTCAAAGAAGCTGATGATGAGGATAATGAAGAAGAAAGTGTGGGAGAAGTAAAAAAGAAGGTGAAGGGCGTGGAAGTAGTGAAACATCAATATCTGACAAAATAAAAAAAAAATTAACATAGTCAAAATCTTTCTACCGCCGAACGTCATAAAAAAAAATAAATCCTGCTATTCTATTACATTGGGCTAAACCTCTGTGCCTTTAATGTCTCCGCCACGTCCCCCAATACATCCTACATTATTCTTAGTTGTTTTCCTTCATGTAGAATGAACCTACAAGTTTATAAAGGGTTTATTTTATTTCCGATATTTTCGTCCCATTGACTTGCATTGGGATCGGGTATCGGTATCGGATTAGATCCGATATTTTGACGGTATCGGCCGATACTTTCCGATACCGATACTTTCCGATATCGGAAAGTATCACTCAACACTAATTATAACGTTATTTTGCCTCCATTTGGAATCAGAGACAACAGAAGGACCCCACAAAAATATATTGATGTGGATTTATGACTTTTGGAAAAATTCAAAAAGGTTCTTACAGAAAGGAAAAAAAATTAATAAGAAATTTTATTATAACAAAATTCCCTAAAACTTTTGATTAGCAAATAACACCCGTTTTTTAGGGAGGTAATCACTGTAGTACATAAAATTAGCCACCATTTTGTTATGCTGACAAAATCCAGTCCTGAAATGTTAATACGACAGGTGGATGAACTTGTGCAGTAGGAATGCCTGCTACTGTGACCTACTGTCATGTCGGACGCTGTTCAGACCAGGTCGTTCGACAGACAGCGGTAATTCCGCTTTTGACCACTATGTGCTCATTGGCGTCAGCTAGATTTTATCTAGCTGTTCCGGGGTTAATTTACCTGATCCTCGGATTGGAAGCTGGGCCATGCCCATTGCCTTTAAATAGTTCTCCTGATCATTGGGCGTCGCCGATTATAGCTTCTATCTTGTGCGTTGTTATCTCGGTCTGGAGTGGAGAGCTGGTTGTTGGAGATTCGTTGCTGGTGGTGTATTTTCCTTTGTCTTATTTACTCCTGCCTATATTTGTATTTATTTTGCCCTGCACATTTATAGTGTATTCCTGAGTGACTGCGGCGTGGTGTATATTTTCCTTTATCCTTGTCTGTGCTACCTGTGGGTATTGGTGTATTACCTCTTCACTGGGTGGTGGGCGCAGGTTTCAGCCTGGGGTTGAAACAGGAGACAGGGTGAGGTTCGAGGCCTGGACATGCACACCATCAGTGTAAACTCCAGGTAGAGGGTCAGTCAGGATTTCCCTAGTCTGAGGGAAATTGCAGGGGCCCGGGTTATTAGCTCTTGCTCACCTAGTCTCCCCGTGACACTTACATAAAGCTTGACAGTGCACTTCTAGGTTTTCTCCAGGTCACAAATGTTGCTCAGCATTCAGAATAGACTGGTTGAACCGGAGTCTGAGTAGTCTCTTCTTACCCTAACACCCCTGGTATCTCCAGTATTAGGTTACAAAGAAAGTTTACAGAGCAGTTTGTGCAGCCTCTTATATTAACTACTCTGTATTAGGCTGGGGACACACACAACGTATAAAAAAACGGTCCATTTTTCACGGACGAGAATACCACAAATGTTAACAAAACAGTGATCCGTGTGCAGTGCGAGGATGCGATTTCCTCGCATCAAATGATCCTTTTGACATCCGTGTGACATCCGTATGGCATCCGTATGCCGAGATTTTATCTCAGGCTTGCAAAATGGACATATAACGTTTTTTTCACCTGAAAAAAAATTAAATCATCAACAATAACACTATTTAATGGTTAGAAAACAGGTGGCAGCCACCAATCTATGCAGTCGAGTCCCTGCGTGTGTTGGTGCATTTGTACTTGCTGAGCAACAGGTCTGATCTACTGACTTCTAACACCACAGAGCATGTGCTTTACAACTGGGTACTTTCCCAACGTTTTGGGGAGCCATACCCAGTTATTGTAGCTCCGAGGAGGCGGAGACGGATGTGGGTACATCCACTTTTGAAGCAGCGGATCAATAAAGGCCATTTCAACTGTCTGTATGCTGCTCTGAGGACAAATCCAGACAAGTTCTTCAACTATTGTTGGATGAGGATACAAACGTTTGATATTTTGTTGGAGATTTTGTGACCAGGGATTACCAAGAATGACACCAGGATGCGCAAATCTATTTGGCCAGAGGAGCGCCTTATCATTACGTTACGGTATGTCTAAATCATCTTTGACCAAAGAATGTTTTTACTTTCATGGTCTTACCCCTTTTTTGAATTATATCATTAAATTGTTTGTTAAATTCAACATCATTTTAGCATATTTTGTAATATTTGTGTTTATTGAACATCAAAGACATCGCATGTCCTTAATGTTTGATTAAACATGGCATCTTAGTTATTGAATCTTAGTTTTTTGCAATATAACACTGTTTTTTTATTTAATTTAGTTTAAATATACTCTTTTCTTTTAGCTTCCTTGCCACTGGCCTTTCCTATGTGCCACTGCATTTAGAGTTTTTACTGGGCAAATCAACAATTTCTGGAATTGTGCGGGATACGTCGGCGGCTGTGCAACAATGATTTGGATCTCCCACCCCCAAGTCACATACCAGGGGCTAATTTGGATGTGGTGCCTTACATGATGGTAGCAGATGAGGCCTTTCAATTATCAAGGAACGTCATGAGGCCATATTCACGGAGAGGCCTGGACTACCGGCGGCAAATTTTTAATTTGCGTCTTTCCCGTGCCCGCCGCCTGGTAGAGTGTTCATTCGGCATTCTCACTGCAAAATGGCGGGTACTTCAGTCCGCAATCCATCTGAGTGAAGGCACTGTCAATGGCGTGATCAAAGCATGTGTTGTTCTTCACAACTTTACAAGAAGCCATGATTGCCCATCATCTGCTGATGATGAAGTTGATTATGCAAATACTGTCTTGTCTAATACACGTGTTCTTCCTTCACATCATCAGCCCACGGGCCTAAAAGTTTGTGATGTCTTAACTAATTATTTTGTGTCACCAAAGGGAGCGACTGTCTGGCAAGACAATGCAGTTTTGGTTTAATCTTTAGTTATATTGTAACTTCATAAATAGCATAATGTTCCTGTTTGAATTGTGTAGTATGTTTGTCATTATAACAAACTTATTTAAAGTTGTCACATCATGTATGTAGTCAGAACAATATATAACACTCATATTTGGTAAAACATTTTTACTGCTCAAAGCATATATCTTGTATGCCAAAACATATTACCATCATATGTCATTGTTGGCATATAATCCAGAGCCAAAAAGAAAGCATAACATGCCAAGGTTGCAAAGAACTGAACACATAACACAGCATAACTGACAGGCCAAAAACTGGTTTGTAGAAATTACAGGTTCTGGTAGGTTGGGGGTGGCGAGGGTGATGGCGGGTGTCCAGCATGTGCGGAACTTGGCCTAGGTGGCCGACCAACCAGACTGGCAACCTGTGGTATGCCAGATATATATGGAGGGAGTTTTTGCATGGATCTATCCTGTGTCTGAGGTAAAACTTGATGTTGAGGGTAGAATTGCATCAAGTCCTGTGTATTGGATTGTCCCATTTGGTCATACCCCCCAATATGGCCATGTCGAGCAGACACATGTTGGGACCAGCCTCCAAACGTGTGTCTGTTCAAGTGGTCAGATTGGGCAGTTGCTGGATAATCATAAATATATATATATATATTTATAAAAAAGGAACAGCACAACACTGTTACTTATCTTCGGGTGCAAAGCCTCCAGGCAACCTGCCCACTGGTCATCCACATTCCACAGTTAACAAAAAAGAGGAAGGCAGCACTCCATGGTTTCCAAAAAGGTGTAGGATTTATTCAAGCCCACATATCAGTGCGACGTTTCAGCTCTACTGAGCTTTTCTCAAGCAGTGGATACAGCATTGTCTGTGCATATATATATATACATATTGCCCCAATCATCCTTAATCAGTGCCATTGGTGTTTAGTTACATACTTATATTACAATATATCTAATAAGGTGCATCTGTGCCTTACATGTGCATAGACCGTGTTGTTCTTACCGCTCGTGGAGCCTGTTAGTAATGGAGGATGCCATTCTGTTTATCGGCGTTCTAAAATGTCTAGTGCGCATGTCTATTACATCATGTTTCCTATGCTGGATTGCAGGCCATTGGATGAAATCGGCGCATGCGCAGTAGTGCCAAAAACTGCCATTTTTTGGGTGGGATAATTCCTTATGAGTTATGCAGGTATATGAGCAAGCGCAGAAGCGACTAAACGTTCCAGTGTGCTCACTAGGGATATATGAGCAAGCGCAGCTATATAAGATAACAACTTTTGTTCAGGCTATGTATAGCCTATGTCACACTGTGCTGTTCCTTTTTTATAAATATACTGATGTCTGGAAATTTCTGCACACATAGATTTTTTCTAATATATTTTCTCTACATCCTTAAGCCATTTTTTGGTAACATGGAGGAGCACTCCATGGAACCTGGGACTTTTAACTATACAATAGAAGATGAACAACGTATACTTAGCAATATAGAGGGGGATGCAATATTTTTAAAAATACCCTCACTAATTGAAACAAAGCATAAATATATAAATGATATGAAGCGTTTAATAAGCTCTCAACTACATTTGACCACATTGGGACAGTACCTTAAAGAGCGCAAGATACCAAGGGGACTGAGGTCCAACATTGGACCTAATCTATTTAGTGGAAATACAGCTTTCTGCAATAGGTTTATGATGATTTCTAACAAGTATGCAATGGACGTAATGCTACTGAATGTTGAGTTTTTACAAGTAGAAGTAAAGAAATTACAGATTAATGTTGGGGAAACTGAAAAGAAACTACAGGATATACTGAACAAGGATGATTGGGTTGCGTTTAAAGACAAAGTAGAAAAGGATATTAGTAAATTCCGTGGTGAATTGGAAGAAACTAAGAGGAAAAAATGGACTAGAGAAACGGGAGATTACGAAACGGGTCATGTTTATTCCTGGCAAACAGATAATACTAAAGTGTCCTGGAAAAAAAGAGGTAATCAAAATAGACATGGGACTAATGTAACTAATTTTCATTGTCTGAATTCTAAGTTTGTTCCCCCCAGATTTGACCAAAAACCCAGAAGGAGGAATAGAAGAGTAAGCAATAGTGTTGAGCATTCCGATACCGCAAGTATCGGGTATCGGCCGATACTTGCGGGTATCGGAATTCCGATACCGAGATCCGATACTTTTGTGGTATCGGGTATCAGTATCGAACTAACATTAATGTGTAAAATAAAGAATTAAAATAAAAAATATTGCTATACTCACCTCTCCGACGCAGCCTGGACCTCACCGAGGGATCCGGCAGCGTTCTTTGCTTAAAATGCGCGCGTTTACTTCCTTCCGTGACGTCACGGCTTGTGATTGGTCGCGTGCCGCCCATGTGGCCGCGACGTGACCAATCACAGCAAGCCGTGACGTAATTTTCAGGTCCTCAATGCCTAATTCTAGGCATTCAGGATTTTAAAATTACGTTCCGGCTTGTGATTGGTCGCGTCGCGGTCATATGGGCGACGCAACCAATCACAAGCCGTGACATAATTTTAAAATGCGCGCGTTTCCTGCCTCCCGTGACGTCACGGCTTGTGATTGGTTGCGTCGCCCATGTGACCGCGACGCGACCAATCACAAGCCGGAACGTAATTTTAAAATCCTGAATGCCTAGAATTAGGCATTGAGGACCTGAAAATTACGTCACGGCTTGCTGTGATTGGTCACGTCGCGGCCACATGGGCGGCACGCGACCAATCACAAGCTGTGACGTCACGGAAGGAAGTAAACGCGCGCATTTTAAGCAAAGAACGCTGCCGGTTCCCTCGGTGAGGTCCAGGCTGCGTCGGAGAGGTGAGTATAGCAATATTTTTTATTTTAATTCTTTCTTTTACACATTAATATGGATCCCAGGGCCTGAAGGAGAGTTTCCTCTCCTTCAGACCCTGGGAACCATCAGGGATACCGTCCGATACTTGAGTCCCATTGACATGTATTGGTATCGGGTATCGGTATCGGATTAGATCCGATACTTTGCCGGTATCGGCCGATACTTTCCGATACCGATACTTTCAAGTATCGGATGGTATCGCTCAACACTAGTAAGCAAGCGTCAACACCGCCGGCAAAAAGAAAGCAGAAAAGAACAAAACACAAAAGACTTTGAACCTCAAGAGGAGGGAACAGAATTAGTTGTGAACATTTCCCACAAGGTATTAACTAGTGCTCAAATATCTGTATTAAGTAAGGGGTTAAGCTTTAGTCCATGTACGCATGTAGACTGGTTTGTGCTACAAATAGAACTAGAACGCTTCTTTAGACAAATTAGATTGAGGGAATGGTTCAGTGGTAAAAATGATGGAATAAGGAACAAAACAAGTGAATTTGACCTCAAAATGGTAGATCTGAAAAAAACCCAGTAGCTTTGTTCCACCAATGAGTCCTGCTATCATAGAAGCATTTGAAAAAGCTGTAAAATTTGATATTGAAATACTTAAAAAAGAATGTGTTAATGAGTATAGGTATCCCAACATCTTGAAGGAGGAGGTTAAGGCCCTACAAGAACTTGTCAATGACGACGACATTATTATCAAACCCGCTGATAAGGGGGGAGCGGTCGTCGTCATGGACAAGTATACCTATATAAGGGAGGTCATGAGACAACTTAATGATGAAAATGTCTATGGTAAACTAGAAAGAGAACCGAAGTTTAGTATTCAGGAAGAGATTAAAAAATGTGTCAAAGAAGCAATGGAGGCATCTGTAATAGACCAAGAGCTATATAATTATTTATTTGAAGAAAATCCACGCACCCCGGTGCTATATATAACACCAAAAATACACAAGAGTTTGGTCGACCCTCCGGGGCGACCTATAGTCTCAGGAGTTGAGTCTATCTTTAATAAAATGGGGATTTTCCTTGATAGAATACTGAATCCCATCACGAAAAAATGTAGATCATATATAAAGGACACTACAGACTTTCTAGGAAAGTTGGAGACACTACAATTGGAGGGGGAGGTGAGGTTAGCCTCTTTCGATGTAGTGTCACTATATACTTCCATTGACCATACAAGAGGTTTAGAAGCCATTAATAAAAATGCTGGACCCAAAAAAATACACAATTGAGGGCAAAACTTTTCTCCTGAGGTTGTTGGAGATTATACTAAAACGTAATTACTTTCTTTTTGGTGACGCGTTTTACGCACAAAAACAGGGTACAGCTATGGGGGCCAATATGGCCCCTTCATATGCTAACCTGGTCATGGAGGTCCTGGAGGAGGACCTCGTCTATGTGTCCCACCACGTTCGGCATGTGCTGGTGTGGTGGCGATACATAGACGATGTCTTCCTCCTTTGGACAGGTACAGTGGACGAATTGAATGAGTTGCACGCGTTTCTCAATACAATTGATCAAACGATTAAGTTCACGTTGGTAAAATCTAGAACAGAGATCCAATTTTTGGATGTCTTGGTAGAATTAAATAAGGGCAAACTCAATACTACTCTATTTGTAAAAAATACGGACAAGAACAACTTACTTTTATATGATAGTCAACACCCAAGATCTATCAAAAGATCGATCCCTTTGAGCCAACTACTTAGAGTGAGACGAATAGTGAAAGAGGAAGACAAAGCCGACTCAACAGTAGATCTATTGATTAAGAAATTTCTTGATAGGGGATACCCTAGGGGACTACTTGAACAGACTAAAAATGTGGTAATGAAGGAAGATAGACTACAACTAATCAATAAGGGCTCAAGTACAAAATTTAAAAAAATTCCTAAAAGGGTCCCTTTTGTTTCCACATATACGGAAGAAAGTGACAAAATAGCTAACATCATTAGGAAACACTGGACAATGCTGGGGAGATGTCTCCCCAACATTCAAGAGTTCAAAATGCCCCCACTATATTCGTACAAGAGAAGTAAAAATATTAAAGACATGCTTGTTAGGTCGGACATTGGCCCTATGAGGAGAAGCACCCAGATGTCCTTGACAGGGTCTAAAAGGAATGGATGCTTCCCCTGTTTGAACTGCATAAATTGCACACATATGATCAAAGGATCTACGTTCAAGCACCCATTGACTGATAAAGTATATAAAATCAAAAATTTTTTGACCTGCAGTTCAGCTTTCGTTATATATATCCTGATATGCCCCTGTAATCTTTGGTATGTAGGAGAAACAACCTGCAAATTTAAAATAAGAATGAACCAGCATAGATATACTATAACAAAAAATAGAACTGACCTCCCGGTCCCCAAGCACTTTACTGAATGTAAACATTCTGAGAAGGACCTAAGGTTCAGGATTATCGATACTGTCCCGGTACAGAGGAGAGGGGGAGATAGAGAATCAATCCTCAAAAAAAGAGAATTAATGTGGATATACGAACTTAACACCCTAAGACCTGGGGGACTTAACGCCGATTTTAAAATGCATACTATTATTTGAGAAAAAGTATAATATTGTATGGTTATTGAGTCCCATGCTATTATTATATTGTTTTTAATTTAGGAAATGTTTCTAATTTTCCTAATTTTATCTTCTGTATAGATAAGAATTAGACTGAGTTGGAATACCGCTTCAAGGGACCTTGTGAACATGGAGGACATGCATATAAAAATGAATAAAATAAAATATATTCGAAATTTCTAGCGTGATTATGCAATACTAATAATGTCTGTAATTATGTACTATGCTGAACTGAGGCCAATTGAATAAAGCAGGTTAATAATAAAAAAATGCCATGGTATTTGTCATATCACTGAAGAAGATAAACAAAAAATATGCCGGGACCTCTTTACTGCCATACAGCAGTTCAGACTGTGGGCGGCTTAGCCGTATGGGTTGACTCGTACATAGTTGGACGCTGTGTGAGCTGTGGGATGTGGCCTGTGTAAGGCTATAGCCGCAGTATCAGGGAAGTGTGAGTGTGTTCCCATTGGCGAAGTACATCCATAGTGGTATAAACTACAGACCTTGCGGTGTGACATAGGCTATACATAGCCTGAACAAAAGTTGTTATCTTATATAGCTGCGCTTGCTCATATATCCCTAGTGAGCACACTGGAGCGTTTAGTCGCTTCTGCGCTTGCTCATATACCTGCATAACTCATAAGGAATTATCCCACCAAAAAAATGGCGGTTTTTGGCGCTACTGCGCATGCGCAGATTTCATCTAATGGCCTGCAATCCAGCATAGGAAACATGATGTAATAGACATGCGCACTAGACATTTTAGAACGCCGCTAAACAGAATGGCGTCCTCCATTTCTAACAGGCTCCACGAGCGGTAAGAACAACACGGTCTATGCACATGTAAGGCACAGATGCACCTTATTAGATATATTGTAATATAAGTATGTAACTAAACACCAATGGCACTGATTAAGGATGATTGGGGCAATATGTATATATATGCACAGACAATGCTGTATCCACTGCTTGAGAAAAGCTCAGTAGAGCTGAAACGTCGCACTGATATGTGGGCTTGAATAAATCCTACACCTTTTTGGAAATCATGGAGTGCTGCCTTCCTCTTTTTTGTTAAATATATATACACTCACCGGCCACTTTATTAGGTACACCTGTCCAACTTCTTGTTAACACTTAATTTCTAATCAGCCAATCACATGGCGGCAACTCAGTGCATTTAGGCATGTAGACATGGTCAAGACAATCTCCTGCAGTTCAAACCGAGCATCAGTATGGGGAAGAAAGGTGATTTGAGTGCCTTTGAACGTGGCATGGTTGTTGGTGCCAGAAGGGCTGGTCTGAGTATTTCAGAAACTGCTGATCTACTGGGATTTTCACGCACAACCATCTCTAGGGTTTACAGAGAATGGTCCGAAAAAGAAAAAAAATCCAGTGAGCGGCAGTTCTGTGGGCGGAAATGCCTTGTTGATGCCAGAGGTCAGAGGAGAATGGGCAGACTGGTTCGAGCTGATAGAAAGGCAACAGTGACTCAAATCGCCACCCGTTACAACCAAGGTAGGCCTAAGAGCATCTCTGAACGCACAGTGCGTCGAACTTTGAGGCAGATGGGCTACAGCAGCAGAAGACCACACCGGGTACCACTCCTTTCAGATAAGAACAGGAAACTGAGGCTACAATTTGTACAAGCTCATCGAAATTGGACAGTAGAAGATTGGAAAAACATTGCTTGGTCTGATGAGTCTCGATTTCTGCTGCGACATTCGGATGGTAGGGTCAGAATTTGGCGTAAACAACATGAAAGCATGGATCCATCCTGCCTTGTATGGAGCATCTTTGGGATGTGCAGCCGACAAATCTGCGGCAACTGTGTGATGCCATCATGTCAATATGGACCAAAATCTCTGAGGAATGCTTCCAGCACCTTGTTGAATCTATGCCACGAAGAATTGAGGCAGTTCTGAAGGCAAAAGGGGGTCCAACCCGTTACTAGCATGGTGTACCTAATAAAGTGGCCGGTGAGTGTATATATATATATATATATATATATATATATATATATATATATATATATATATATATATATATATATATATATATATATATATATATCTTAGTAGAGCTAAACCTGTGTTTTCAATGTATAAAAAAAATGTAAGAAATGCCTCCAGGATGTAAGAGGTAGAAAATAAAACACAGATATGGTTATTACACTTATGAAATTTATGAAAAAACATGCTTTTTATGTTCTTTGTACTATGAACAATTACAGCAGTAAATCACCTTGAGATTCAAAAGAAATTGAAACAGAAAGATGAATCTGTTTTCTCCAGATTATGAGAGATATAAGTCAAGATAAAGTAAGAATGTCCTGCTATAAAATATTCTGGTTGAAATTGTTGGCTGAAGTAAAAACATTGTCAAGACAAATAGTTTTCCCAGCATACGATCACTTCTTACAGGAGACGTATTCATCCATTAAAAATTAAACCACGTTTGTCAAAAACTGGAGGTTACTTAGTAAAGACAAGGAACTCATGTCAAGGACAACAAAAGACAATGAGACAAAAATAAAAGTTATCCAATACATAATGCACTGCACTGAAGATGACATTTTAGGTATCCATCTCTGTAATTTTACTACATACAAGCAATAAACACAGACACTATATCCAGAAGCATATACTAATACAATACAATTTAAATTCTTAAGTACAGTGCCTTGCGAAAGTATTCAGCTCCCTGGAACTTTTCAACCTTTTCCCACATATCATGCTTCAAACAAAGATACCAAACGTAAATTTTTGGTGCAGAATCAACAAGAGGTGAAACACAATTGTGAAGTTGAAAAAAATTTTTGGGTTATTTTAAATTTTTGTGGAAATTCAAAAACTGAAAAGTGGGGAGTGCAATATTATTCGGCCCCTTTAGCTTAATACTTTGTTGCGCCACCTTTTGCTGCGATTACAGCTGCAAGACACTTGGGGTATGTCTCTGTCAGTATTGTACATTGAGAGACTGAAATTCTTGCCCATTCTTCATTGGCAAACAGATCGAGCTCAGTGAGGTTTGATGGAGATAGTTTGTGAACAGCAGTTTTCAGATCTTTCCACAGATTCTCGATTAGATTGAGGTCTGGACTTTGACTTGGCCATTCTAACACCTGGATATGTTTATTTGTGAACCATTCTATTGTAGATTTTTCTTTATGTTTGGGATC
Source organism: Ranitomeya variabilis (assembly GCF_051348905.1). NCBI lineage: Eukaryota > Metazoa > Chordata > Amphibia > Anura > Dendrobatidae > Ranitomeya > Ranitomeya variabilis. The sequence continues at coordinate 900,909,977 of NC_135233.1, forward strand.
ATTGTCTTGTTGGAAGACAAATCTAAGTCCCAGTCTCAGGTCTTTTGCAGACTTCAACAGGTTTTATTCAAGAATGGTCATGTATTTGGCTCTATCCAACTTCCCTGTCCCTGCTGAAGAAAAGCAGTCCCAAACCATGATGCTGCCACCACCATGTTTGACAGTGGGGATGGTGTGTTCAAAGTGATGAGCTTTGTTGCCTTTATGCCAAACATATCTTTTGGCATTGTTGCCCAAAAGTTCAATCTTCGTTTCATCTGACCAGAGCACCTTCTTCCACATGTTTGGTGTGTCTCCCAGGTGGCTTGTTGCAATCTTTAAACAACATTTTTTATGGATATCTTTGAGAAATGGCTTTCTTCTTGCCACTCTTCCATAAAGGCCAGATTTGTGCAGTGTAGGACTGATTGTTGTCCTATGGTAGACTGTCCCACCTCAGCTGTAGATCTCTGCAGTTCATTCAGAGTGATCATGGGCCTCTTGGCTGCATCTCTGATCAGTCTTCTCCTTGTTTGAGATGAAAATTTAGAGGGACGGCCGGGTCTTCATGGATTTGTAATAGTATGATACTCCCTCCATTTCAATATGATCGCTTGCACAGTGCTCATTGGAATGTTTAAAGTTTTGGAAATCATTTTGTATCCAAATCTGGCTTTAAACTTCTCCTAAACAGTATCATGGACCTGCCTGTTGTGTTCCTTGGTCTTCATGATGCTCTCTGTGCTTCAAACAGAACCCTGAGACTATCACAGAGCAGGTGCATTTATACGGAGACTTGATAAATATAATCCACCTGCTTGTAATCATCATTTGGCATTTAGGACAACATTGGATCTTTCAGGGATCCACAATGAACTTCTGGAGTGAGAGTTTGCTGCACTGAAAGTAAAGGGGCCAATAAATATTGCACGCCCCACTTTTCAGTTTTTGAATTTCTACAAGAATTTAAGATAACCAATACATTTCATTCAACTTCACAACTGTGTTCCACTTGTTGTTGATTCTTCACCAAAAATTTACATTTGGTATCTTTATGTTTGAAGCATGATATGTGGGAAAAGGTTGAAAAGTTCCAGGGAGCCGAATACTTTCACAAGGCACTGTATAAATATTAAACTAGTTCATTAATTAAATTAAATAAAAAAATGTGTAAAGCATAAAGAAACATGCAGTGTAACATATTTACATGCATGATCTACTATGTCCAAAGGTGTACTTTGCTCTCTGGGTGAGTGACTTTGTTAGTATGGTGTACTGTACAACTACTCATAGTATAGATAAAAAGCCATGCATCCCTCTGATTCAGTCTGGTGAACTGTTCCATAGTTAAATCAACCATCCAGAGGTGGGAGCCAACATTCCTTATCATGGTTGAATTTTTTTTTTCTAAGATGGTAATGTGAATAACAAAAATAGGAAGCTGGTCTTCACCCCGTGTGATCATGGTGCATGTGGAGAGAAACAGCAAAATGGAAAGAAATCCCAGCAATGATGTGTAGAATAATTGCTTATTTAATCCAGGAAATCTGTTCACACAGGATGCATGATAGCAATGGCTGGCCCGCTATATGGCGTTACTAATAGGCCTGAGCCATATGCTTTGTATTTCTGTGTGAACATGCCACATACAGATCATTTTTGCACAGGTGTGCCAGGCGGCCAAATCCTGATTGTAGGCTGGCTGCAGTATTGGCATTATTGCACCTGTGCATCTGTCATCCACCATCTTAACTTGGGTCTGCTGCACTTTGGTCAGTGTAATTGGTTGGAGGCCTCGGACAGGTAAGCATCTCTGCCTGTGTACTGGTTTTTTGTCTTGAATAGTGGAGTTATTTTGTCCTCTTATGTTTTTTTTTTTTTTTTAACTGTTCCATAGTTAAATCAACCGTCCAGAGGTGGGAGCCAACATTCCTTATCATGGTTGAATTTTTTTCTTCTAAGATGGTAATGTGAATAACAAAAATAGGAAGCTGGTCTTCACCCCGTGTGATCATGTTGCATGTGGAGAGAAACAGCAAAATGGAAAGAAATCCCAGCAATGATGTGTAGAATAATTGCTCATTTAATCCAGGAAAATCCAAACAAGATGTTTCGGCCCATCCAAAAGGAAAAAAACTGTGATGGGCTGAAATGTGTTATTTGGATTTCACTGGATTAAACAAGCAATTATTCTACACGTGAGTGCCGATAATGTGAATAGATCCTTACATCAGCCGTAAATCTTTAGCAATCAAATACATGTAACTATTAGCTTTTTTATTAACAGAAAAGCAGCCAGACCCCATTTAAAAACTCTTATAGGAAATATGTAATTAGGATAAATCCTTCTAAGCTATCTGCATTGCCTTGCCGGTCATTGGAGGCTGAATAAAATGATACCTATATATCTGTAATCTGATTTCTAATTACAGAAATATATCGGATTACAGATATAAATATAGGTATGTAAATGAGCTGTTTAGATCTATGGGTCAGACATAGATCTTCCTGATAATCTGCCTCTAGAGATTATTTTAAAAGAAAGGGGGAGACATGTAACCATCCATGTACAGTACTGAACTTTGTATCATTGCTGTATGTTTTCAGCAGCAGTTGCAACACTGATTTCTTGTGAGATGGGGCTGAAGTACCGAGAGGACAATTACACATGTGATTATGGCTGTACACTATGTCAGTTCTAATCACACATCACTATGGTGATGCCTCCTTTGGTTTAAAATAATCTCTGGAGGCAGATTCTCTGGGATATCATAGTCCTACCCATAGTTTTTAACAGATCATTTACATATAAGAGTATTCTCTGGAATAAGACAAAGGATTGCAGATATCATGTTATTTTATTCAGCTTTCTATGACATCTATATAGATGGCTTATGAGGGTTGATCCTACTGACAATCTCTTTAACCACTTCATCACTACATGCATTTTCAGAAATTTCCTTAATTTCATGCAGCGATATACTGTATTTGAATAGGGGGTTCAGAGGAAGTTTTCTAGCAGTGAAAAAGTAAAGTTTTGCACATGTTTGTTTTATGCAAACATATACTAGTTTTTATAATTTATTCCAAAACTTCACATTAGGGGTGGGGCCAATCATTGCTCTTTGAATCAGATTTATGATAAAAAAATGGTGTAAATTATAGTGCAAACATGTATCTACTATAGCAGGCATATATTTCCTTTTCTGATGCCCAGAATAGCAGAGATGCAATAAATGTAATATTAGTCTAGTGCATTACAATAAATTTATTGAATTTTACTCTACTGTGCTTACAAAATCATATTCTTCAAAAAGCTGAGTAATAGCATTTTTCAGGTAAAATAATTAGGTGGAACCAGCTAGTAGTCTACAGAAACTTGTCATAGTTGCATTTTAGGATTCACTGCTATTATGTGGTAACTAGTTCCTCTTTAACATCCCCTATAGGAAGCTGTGCAGTCACTTACATACCTCAATAAAGAATCATTCAAATTAGAACTCTTAGGGTATGTTTCCACTGTCCGTTTTGCCTGCGGGATCGCCGCAGCGGCGAAGCCGCTCGGCGCTAAGCCCCGCCCCCTTCCTGGGACGCGATGGTGCCGGATGTGTACAGTACACATCCGGGATCATCGCACCCCTCGCCATAGGGCCCTGTGATATGCCTTGCGGGGACGCTGCGTCCCCGCAAGGTGTACGGACATGCTGCGTTCTGAAAAGATGCGCAGCATGTCCGGAGTCGCAGGGCCGCCGCGTGCGGGTTTCCACGCATAGTGGAGACGGGATTTCATAAAATCCCCTCCACTATGCTGGAACATCTGGACGCTGCTTGTTTGACGCTGCAGCGTCAAACAAGCAGCGTTTACTGACCGTGGAAACATACCCTTATGAGACAAGTTTGGTACAAAAAACAGCTCGCAGTTCCAAAATGTTAGCAAAGTTTAGCTGACTAAAATATACATCATATATTAAATGTAAAGGAGACAATAAGGAAAAATAGTTATTTTATAGGTCATAATTCTATATTTTGCGGTGCACACTGGACTAGAGCATAACATTTTTTTTTGCCTCTGTAATCAGTTCATCAGACATTTTAAGTATTTAATGGAAAGGATCTTAATCCCATATATATATGTAAAATAAAATGCTATGGTTCTATCGTACATATGACAGGCCATTACTTTTTTACTTTATACCCTACAGAAGAAGTACCAGAAGACTCATCTGACACACATCTATTTTGTATGGCAGAAAGCCACAAAATCATCTTCGGGCATCTGTTTGAACTTGTTCTCATACATCATCTTTTCAGCTCATACTTCCAACACTGTCATATGCAAAATCATCAGTGACTTTTTCTGCCAAGAGGGTTTATTTTTAACAGTTTGGACTCATTTCAAGTTTATAACTTACCTCTAGTGTATATATTAAATTATTTGACTTTCAGTGTTCTCAGTATTTACAAATAGCATTTGTATTTATAAGTGTATATACAGTTTAAATCAAAATTATTCAACTCCAATTAAGTGACATTTTTAGCAAAGCCAAAATCAAACAAGCAAATGTTTATAGCTCAACACAATTAATTTAACTAAGTCCACTAGTTATTAGAAGTGCCATTTTGTGTTGATTTTGCAGTCTAACAATTATACAACTACATGATGTGTTTTTAGTACTTTGTACAGGTGTTATAAACTGCTCAAAAAAGGCATTTGCACACACCAGCTTCTGGCAGTGATCCTAAGAAATCTTACTCGCATTTGCAAATTACAAATCAAATCTCACAATGTTTGTATTCACGTGAAGCCAGACATTTTAGTAAATTTAACTCAAACTCAATCCATGGTGGCTATATCTGCCTATCTCCAATAGGCAAAAATGGAAAAAACTGTTTTGCGACTGGAAGAATCCAAATTTTGAATTCTTTATGGAAACCACAAATGCGGTTTCCTGCAGACTCAAGAGGGAAGGATTGTTATCAGGGCCCAGCTGAAAATCCTGCATCTCTGACATTATAGATTTGCATTATTGCCTAGAACAATGACACCTTGAAAGACACCATCACTATGCTGAGCATTATATGTAGCTTGTAGGACAACATACAGTATACTTCCATCCAGGCAATGTCTATTTTGTTGATTGGATAATTTATAAAGACAATGCAAAACCACATACTGCATTCATTAAAACTTTGTAGGTGAAGACTTTGGTTGATATGCTGGCCTATCTGCAAAAAAAAAACTCGGCATAAAAGATCCAGGACTGTTGTCTCCCAAAGCTCCAACAATTGGTCTACTCACTTCCTAGATTGTTGCAAAAAGAAGAGTGAAAACTACACATGGCCCTGCTCCAACTTCAATCTTTGCGGGTAAGTTCACACAGGGCGTTTTTTGCGGTTTCATTTTTCTGCAGCAAAACCTGATCTTCTTGGCAGGAAAGAAGCTGCATCAAAAACGCAGGTTTAGGTGCATTTTTGGTGCGTTTTTTGGTGCGTATTAAGTGCATTTTTTGGTTCGTTTTTTGGGGCATTTTTTTCTTTTTGTCCATGCTAATGTTCTTCGATTTTCAGCAGCAAAGACGCAGCAAATAATGATTCCTGTGTTATTGCTGCGTTTTTTTCAACACCCATTCAAGTCAATGGGTGAAAAAACGCAGCAAAAACACTGAAAAAAGTGACATGCTCTATGTCCAAAAAATGCAGCAAAGCACAAAATACTGGTCAAACAAAAAAACCAATGTGCGTGCATGAGATTTCTGAAATCTCATAGGCTTTGCTGGTATTGTAAAAAACAGCTGAAAATTAGCATAAAAAAGAAGCAAAAAAACGCAACAAAAATGCCTTGTGTGGACTTACCCTAAATTAATTTTTTTGTTTTGTTTTTCAAATAAAATGGAACACCTTTCTGTTTTAATTAAAAGTCTAACGGTCTCCTTTCGATCTGTTTTCCATATTCTGTTGGAAATTTCAAAATTTATAGCCATATTTTATTTACAAGTCATTGCATTCTAGTTTACCCTAAATATATTCAGTGTCCCAACTCTTATGCAATTGGGGTTGTAGATGATACTTAATGTTAGAAGCAGAGTTGTAATGGAATGTAAGCTTATCTTCTACCTTTTCGACCTACTGTAATTTCCCCATTTAATAGATTCCATATTCGTTTCTAAGAGCTCTTTGAAACTGTTCTTCAGCTACATAAACAGAATCCATAGAAACAAATGAACCCTTTATTCAGTGCTGGAGATGAGAATTTCTGCAGCACATGTTTATTCCATCACCTGAATTTAAAATGTAGAGGCATGAAATTGCATCATTTACTACTTAGTAGTTCTTAATTTCAAGCATGAACTAACTGACCAGATGATACAGTACCACGTAATATATACATTTCAATGTTTATTTCAATTTCTTGGATGCGGACTAAGATTTATACTTACTAATTTTGAAGCTGAAATGACATGCATTTTAGTAACGAGAGTCAAATGGTAGAGCTGATGGAGTACAAAAGAAATAATTTTTCACTGTGCCATTTTCTTTCCTTGAGTAACTATTTCAATCTTTTCCAGGAGAATAGACAGATTTATCAAACTACATTTTCAGAAGCAATGAATTATACAGCTGAAATTAAATTCTTGAACCCTCCAACTATTTTTGCTTTGTGATGAAGATGCATTTTGCAAAAGTATAAAACCACAGATGCAGTAGAACATAATGCAGAGAAGAAGATACCATAAAAGCAGTTTTGGTTTTGAAGCAGAAAAATGCGCTTTGTAAAATAAATATTAAAATGCAAAAACAAATGCAAAAAAGAGTCACGCAAGTTAAAGGAGCATTCCGTCATCATGTTCTCGGTTTATCTTCTAAAGAGCACCTGTTCACACAAAAGTTTTATGCTGACTTGTTTAACTGTGATATAATATGTGCATTCAGTTTGCAAATTGTTTCAAAATAGCATGAAAAGTGTGACTTTCACAATGATTGTTGATGCATGACATTATTTCAAACAGAATATACCTACTGTACAGATCATCAATGCCTAAATGGCCACTGACGTCCACAAACTTCTCTAATATTATTTAATACAAGTGAAGATAAGGAACATTGTAGTATATCTCATCTTAGAAATGTTTTCTTCCTCCACTAATGAGCCACTTCTCTCCCATTTTCTGAAAAATCAGCTCAAATCCATCTTTGTCAGAATTAGAGGTACAGAGGAAAAGATTGCCTTTTTTATATTTTCTTCAAATAAATAACAAACTTGCCTCAGCAGCTGTGAACACCATACTGGGGAGATTTTATTTTCACAGGTATAGATATCAAGACTTCAGAAACTAATTATTGTATTGCATAGCCCTTGTTTAATCACAAGTACTAGGTATAGGCATTATCTGTTAAATGGTTAAAATGTATCACTTAAGCCTGTCCACTTCAATTAATTAAAACATTCCACAAAAACAAAGCATTAGATATTTTACCTCTAGATTAATCTACATTTCTGGAATAGAAAGACTAGGTGAGCTGTCCACAACATCCATTATCATTTTTAGATCTAACTGATTGTGTGAAACAAAAACCAAAAACTGTATTACGATTCATGCTGAATAAAATGTACATCTTCTGGCCTAACAAATTTATCAACATAAATATCTAGTATCATATTGGCATATCTTTATAAGAAAAGTGTAATATGTCATGATCTCTGCAGGCAGAGATCATAGCAAGCCTATAGAGGGACAAGCTCTCGGAAGATGGAACTATACTGACCATGAACTAAGCCTGCCGCGCAACTAGAAATAGCCAGGTAGCATTTCCTATTTATCGCTAGATGCCCAGCTCTGGCCTAAGACCTAAATAGCTAGCAGAGGGAAATATAAGACCTGGCTCACCTCTAGAGAAATATTCCAAAGAAGACAGTAGCCCCCCACATATAATGACGGTGAGTTCAGATGAAACAACAAACGCAGCAGGAAAATAGTCTTAGCAAATTTGAGGTCCGCTTACTAGATAGCAGAAGACAGATAGTATACTTTCATGGTCAGCAGAAAAACACTAACAAAACACCATCCAGAGATTACCTTAAACTCTGGCATTAACTCATAACGCCAGAGTAGCAATCCCTGATCCACGAGAGCTTTCCAGACACAGTAACAAAACTTCAGCTGTGAACTGGAACAAATAGGCAAAACAAAACATGGACAAAAGTCCAACTTATCTAGTAGTTGTCAGAAGCAGGAACAAGCACTGAGAGGCATCAGATAACATTGTTGACCGGCAAGAAACCACCAGAGAAATGAGCTTAAATAGCGACACCCACTACTGATGGAATCAGGTGAAACAGGAAAGAGGATGACAAGTCCAATTCCACAAGCGGCCACCGGGGGAGCCCAGAATCCAAATTCACAACAGTACCCCCCCCTCAAGGAGGGGGCACCGAACCCTCACCAGATCCACCAGGGCGACCAGGATGAGCCCTATGGAAGGCACGAACAAGATCAGAAGCATGAACATCAGATGCATTGACCCAAGAATTATCCTCCTGGCCGTAACCCTTCCAGTTGACCAGATACTGGAGTTTCCGTCTGGAAACACGAGAGTCCAAAATTTTCTCCACAACGTACTCCAACTCACCCTCAACCAACACCGGAGCAGGAGGCTCAACTGAAGGTACAACAGGTACCTCATACCTGCGCAATAACGACCGATGAAAAACGTTATGAATGGAAAAGGACGCAGGGAGGTCCAAACGGAAAGAAACAGGATTAAGAATCTCCAATATTCTATAAGGGCCGATGAACCGAGGTTTAAACTTAGGAGAAGAGACCCTCATAGGGACAAAACGAGAAGACAACCACACTAAATCTCCAACACAAAGCCGAGAACCAACACGACGATGACGGTTGGCAAAACGCTGAGTCTTCTCCTGGGACAACTTCAAATTGTCCATAACCTGCCCCCAGATGTGATGCAATCTCTCCACCACCGCATCCACTCCAGGACAATCCGAGGATTCCACCTGACCGGAGGAAAATCGAGGGTGAAACCCCGAATTACAGAAAAACGGGGACACCAAGGTGGAAGAACTGGCCCGATTATTGAGGGCGAACTCTGCCAATGGCAAAAAAGCAACCCAATCATCCTGGTCAGCAGAGACAAAACACCTCAGATATGTCTCAAGGGTCTGATTAGTCCGCTCGGTCTGGCCATTAGTCTGAGGGTGAAAAGCAGATGAAAAAGACAAATCTATGCCCATCCTAGCACAGAATGCCCGCCAAAATCTAGACACAAATTGGGTACCTCTGTCAGAAACAATATTCTCAGGAATACCGTGCAATCGGACAACATTCTGAAAAAACAGAGGAACCAACTCAGAAGAAGAAGGCAACTTGGGCAGAGGAACCAAATGGACCATTTTAGAGAAACGGTCACAGACCACCCAGATGACAGACATCTTCTGGGAAACAGGCAGATCTGAAATAAAATCCATCGAGATGTGTGTCCAAGGCCTCTTAGGAATAGGCAAGGGCAACAGCAGTCCGCTAGCCCGAGAACTACAAGACTTGGCCCGAGCACAAACGTCACATGACTGCACAAAGACTCGCACATCTCGTGACAGAGAAGGCCACCAGAAGGATCTTGCCACCAAATCCCTGGTACCAAAAATTCCGGGATGACCTGCCAATGCAGAAGAATGTACCTCAGAGATGACTCTGCTGGTCCAATCATCCGGAACAAACAGTCTATCAGGCGGACAACGATCCGGTCTATCCGCCTGAAACTCTTGCAAGGACCGCCGCAGATCAGGAGAAACGGCCGACAAAATTACTCCCTCCCTAAGGATACCTGTGGGTTCAGAATTACCAGGAGAGTCCGGGTCAAAACTCCTAGAAAGGGCATCTGCCTTAACATTCTTAGAACCCGGTAGGTATGACACCACAAAATTAAAGCGAGAAAAAAATAAAGACCAGCGCGCCTGTCTAGGATTCAGGCGTCTGGCAGTCTCAAGATAAATCAAATTTTTGTGGTCAGTCAATACCACCACCTGATGCCTAGCCCCCTCGAGCCAATGGCGCCACTCCTCAAACGCCCACTTCATGGCCAAAAGCTCCCGATTCCCAACATCATAATTCCGCTCTGCGGGCGAAAATTTGCGAGAAAAGAAGGCACAAGGCCTAATGACGGAGCAGTCGGAACCTTTCTGCGACAACACTGCCCCAGCTCCGATCTCCGAAGCGTCAACCTCAACCTGAAAAGGCAGATTCACATCAGGCTGACGCAACACAGGGGCAGAGGCAAAACGGCGCTTAAGCTCCTGAAAGGCCTCTACAGCATGAGGGGACCAATTAGCAACATCAGCGCCTTGTCTGGTCAAATCAGTCAGTGGTTTAACGACATCCGAAAAACCAGCAATAAATCGGCGGTAAAAGTTGGCAAAGCCCAAAAATCTCTGAAGACCCTTAAGAGAGGAGGGCTGAGTCCAGTCACAAATAGCTTGCACCTTGACGGGATCCATCTCAATGGAAGAGGGAGAAAAAATATACCCCAAAAAGGAAATTTTCTGGACCCCAAAAACGCACTTAGACCCCTTCACACATAAAGAATTAGACCGCAGAACCTGAAAAACTCTCCTGACCTGCTGGACATGAGAGTCCCAGTCATCAGAAAAAATCAGAATATCATCCAGATATATTATCATAAATTTATCCAGAAAATCGCGGAAAATATCATGCATAAAAGACTGGAAAACTGAAGGGGCATTAGAAAGACCAAAAGGCATGACCAAATACTCAAAGTGGCCCTCGGGCGTATTAAATGCGGTCTTCCACTCATCCCCCTGCCTGATCCGCACCAAATTATACGCCCCACGAAGATCAATTTTAGAGAACCACTTAGCACCCTCTATACGAGCAAACAAATCAGTAAGCAATGGCAATGGGTATTGATACTTAACAGTGATCTTATTCAGAAGCCGATAATCAATACATGGTCTCAAAGAGCCGTCTTTTTTTGAGACAAAGAAAAACCCAGCTCCCAAGGGAGAAGAAGATGGACGAATATGTCCCTTTTCCAAAGACTCCTTTATATATTCCCGCATAGCAGCATGTTCCGGCACAGACAAATTAAACAAACGACCCTTTGGATATTTACAACCCGGTATCAAATCTATGGCACAATCGCACTCACGGTGCGGAGGTAACGACCCAAGCTTGGGTTCGTCAAAGACGTCTTGATAATCAGAGAGGAACTCAGGGACTTCAGAGGGAATGGACGACGAAATAGAAACCAAAGGTACGTCCCCATGAATACCCTTACATCCCCAGCTCAACACAGACATTGCTCTCCAGTCCAAGACTGGGTTGTGAGACTGCAACCATGGCAATCCCAGTACCACATCGTCATGTAAATTATACAGCACCAGGAAACGAATAATCTCCTGGTGATCCGGATTGATACGCATGGTTACTTGTGTCCAGTATTGTGGTTTATTATTAGCCAATGGGGTGGAGTCAATCCCCTTCAGAGGAATAAGAGTCTCCAAAGGCTCTAAATCAAAACCACAACGATTGGCAAAGGACCAATCCATAAGACTCAGAGCGGCGCCAGAGTCAACATAGGCGTCCGTGGCAATGGATGACAAAGAGCAAATCAGGGTTACAGACAAAATAAACTTAGACTGAATGGTGCCAATGGAAACAGACTTATCAAGCTTCTTTGTACGCCTAGAGCATGCCGATATAACATGAGTAGAATCCCCACAATAGAAACACAATCCATTCTTCCGTCTAAAATTCTGTCGCTCGCTCCTGGACAGAATTCTATCACACTGCATACTTTCTGGCGTCTTTTCCATAGACACCGCCAGATGGTGCACCGGTTTGCGCTCCCGCAGACGCCTATCAATCTGAATAGCCATTGTCATGGACTCATTCAGACCTGCAGGCAAAGGGAACCCCACCATAACATCCTTAACGGCATCAGAGAGACCTTCTCTGAAAGTTGCCGCCAAGGCGCACTCATTCCACTGAGTAAGCACAGACCATTTACGGAATTTTTGGCAGAAAACTTCAGCTTCGTCTTGCCCCTGAGATAGTGCCATCAAAGTTTTTTCTGCCTGAAGTTCCAAATGAGGTTCCTCATAAAGCAAGCCCAAGGCCAGAAAAAACGCATCCACATCGCGTAACGCAGGATCCCCTGCTAGCAATGAGAAGGCCCAATCTTGAGGGTCACCCCTGAGCAAGGAAATCACAATCCTAACCTGCTGAGCAGGGTCTCCAGCTGAACGAGACTTCAGGGACAAATAAAGCTTACAATTATTTCGGAAATTCTGGAAGCTAGCTCTATTCCCTGTGAAGAACTCCGGCAAAGGAATTCTCGGCTCAGATACCGGAGCATGTACCACAAAATCTTGTAAATTTTGTACTTTCGTGATGAGATTATTCAAACCCGCAGTTACACTCTGGAGATCCATTATTGTCAGGTGCACACAGAGCATACAGAGATTAGGAGGAGAGAGAGAAAAAAGACTGCAGCAAGGCAGACTGGAGGAAAAAAAAAAAAAAAAAAAAAAAAAAATTCCAGCAGACTTCTTATCACTCTCCTTTCTCAACCTGGGTCTTTAACACTTTATTGGCCGGTCAAACTGTCATGATCTCTGCAGGCAGAGATCATAGCAAGCCTATAGAGGGACAAGCTCTCGGAAGATGGAACTATACTGACCATGAACTAAGCCTGCCGCGCAACTAGAAATAGCCAGGTAGCATTTCCTATTTATCGCTAGATGCCCAGCTCTGGCCTAAGACCTAAATAGCTAGCAGAGGGAAATATAAGACCTGGCTCACCTCTAGAGAAATATTCCAAAGAAGACAGTAGCCCCCCACATATAATGACGGTGAGTTCAGATGAAACAACAACCGCAGCAGGAAAATAGTCTTAGCAAATTTGAGGTCCGCTTACTAGATAGCAGAAGACAGATAGTATACTTTCATGGTCAGCAGAAAAACACTAACAAAACACCATCCAGAGATTACCTTAAACTCTGGCATTAACTCATAACGCCAGAGTAGCAATCCCTGATCCACGAGAGCTTTCCAGACACAGTAACAAAACTTCAGCTGTGAACTGGAACAAATAGGCAAAACAAAACATGGACAAAAGTCCAACTTATCTAGTAGTTGTCAGAAGCAGGAACAAGCACTGAGAGGCATCAGATAACATTGTTGACCGGCAAGAAACCACCAGAGAAATGAGCTTAAATAGCGACACCCACTACTGATGGAATCAGGTGAAACAGGAAAGAGGATGACAAGTCCAATTCCACAAGCGGCCACCGGGGGAGCCCAGAATCCAAATTCACAACAGTAATATTAAAGATGATCAAACCATTTGAAATTAAATTTTCCTGAATGATTTGATTTTTGTGAATTTATTTGCGGTGAGACTAAATCTGCAAAGCATATAATTACCCAGAAAATATGTGCTGAACACTCGGATGTCTCCTAAGACTGTATCGAACACTTTTTAGCCTTTTTAATGCAATCTGACTAATTAATGTCCAAGTAACCTCAATCTATCTGGCTATGTGAAAACAGATAATAATCAGTGTACAATAAAAGGAAGTTTAACAATACATAGCAGAATCAGACTTGCTGGGCTACTTAACATGTAGAAATGGTCTCAAAACTATCAATAACTTATTTAGGGCAGATGAATGCCTTGTTGGTGTTTATACAAAGGCAGTACAAATGGAAAAAGCCATAGCTTTTTTTATTGGGATGGGGCAAAAATTATTACGGTTTGGAGAGTTTCAAGAAATTTTTTAATTTGCTTAATGTAAAAGTGCAAGGCACCCAGCTTTACGAAGCAAAAATAGATGTGCTGAGCAGTTTTGAAAGAAAGTAATAATGAATTCTCAACTAGTAATGAAAAAAATATCCCTTTCACTATTCTCAAAATTAGTAAACAATTGCAAAGGCTTTTTATCAAGCCTTTTAAAAATTTATTGCTTTTTTTTAGGGAGTAAAAACAAATTGGCTGCTTTCACAATGAAGAAATAGCTTATTTTTAACAAGCCTTACAAATAAGTAGCTCTATTTGATGACTGTGAAGAATGTGGGGAGGATTTAAATCAACTGTGTCATATCATACCACAGTTCTCCTTCAACATGTGTAGCTGTAATAGGACACGTGGCTCAGCAGGAGGTCCTGCCTTCTCAGGTACAAAGAAGAAAATTACCCCTAACCAACTTAGCTGCTGTCCAAAACTCTTACAGGAAGAATGCCTATGGAGCCCATGCAGTGAAGCTGCTTTAACTGCTTTGTGGGTAGTGAATTGCAGGTTCTTCACATGTTGTGGCAGTGGTGGGATTCTGCATGATTACTCTGGGGATTTAGCAAAACTAGTCATATGCTAAATAGTTGCAAGTCAAATTTTTGTATGAGACAGCCAAAATGATTGTCTTTAAAATTATAGTAGTCTCACATTCAAAGGATTAGTGGATGCTGAGATATGGAGCCTGAAACTCAAAAGTTTCAAACATTGTTATCCTTTAGTTCATCAGTGCATGAGTAATAATGAGAAATGACACAGGGAAAAAGTATTGAACACATGAATAAAGATGTGCAAGAAGCCATTAAAAGCCATGATAGGAGTTGAAATGTATCAGTAATTATAAAGTAGTTCTGCCACTTAGTGGAAAATATTATCAGTTGGTTCAACTGATATACTATAAAAAGGCATCTCCTTACCAAGGTGTGACACAAGAAATATATCATGAAAGGTAACGAGTGACCTTATTTTTGCAACGCATACTGATGACATTGGTTACACAATTTCTAAACTACTGAAGTTTCCATTGAGCATTGTTGGGGTCATAATCAGGAAGTGGAAAGAACATAATTTCACCATAAACCAGCCACAATCAAGTGCTCCCTGCAAGATGTCAGACAGAAAAGTGAAATAGAGAAGGAAAATATAAACATTACACTTTTTTTCACAAAAAGTTTACTTTAGACCCAAATTTATTTCTTTCACAAGGGTAAAAAAATAAAATGGACCACAATAGTTGTGAAATTTCTCCTGAACACACTGATACACCATATGCGGAGCAAAACTACTATCTGGGCGCACGGAAGAGCTTGGAAAGGAAAGGAACTTTTTGAACTCAGAATTGTTTGGATTCAATAGTGGATGCCATGTTATGCTTGGAGAGCCCTGATGTGTCTAACAAGTGAAAACTCCCCACAAGTGACCCTATTTTGGAAGCTAAATCCTTCAAGAAGCTTAATTATATATGTGGTGAGCACCTTGAACCCATAGGTGCTTCATAGGAATTTATAGCTTTGAGCTGTGAAAACAAAAAAATTACATTTTTCCCACAAAAATGTTTTTAGTCCTACTTTTTTTTCTTTTTTTTTACAAGGGTAACTGGAGAAATTACACCATATAGTTTATTTTGCAATTTCTCCTAATTATGTAGATACCCTATATATTGGGGAAAGCTACTGTTTGTGTGCAAGGCAGGGTTCTTAAGTGAAGGAGCAAAGTATGGATTTTTGAAGCACAAAATTGGATAGAATCAACAGATGCCATGTCATGTTTGGAAACCTAAATAGTGGAAACTCCCACAAGTGACCCCATTTTAAAAACTAGACCCCACAAGGATTGTATATAGATCTGTGGTGAGCAACTTAAAACCTTAGGCACAGAAAGGATGAAGTAATGTTTTGAAATGCAGATGTTGATGGAATGGTCTGCGGGTGTCATTCATGTCACGTTTGGAGAAACCGTGATATGCCTAAAGAGTGGAAAACCCCACACATAACCTCATTTTGGAAATTAGACCCATCAAATAATTTATCTAGATGTTGTGAGCACCCCAAACCCCCAGGTGCTTCAAAACATTTTACAACTTTGAATGAAAAATAAATATTTTCCCACAAAAATGTTTTAGCCCCAATTTTTTTCATTTTCACAAGGATAGCATGGCAATGTGTACCCCAAATTTTGTTGTGCAATTTATCCTAAGTAAACAAATACCCCACATGTGGTCAAAAACTACTTTTTAGACACAGTGCAAAGCTCAGAAGGGAAGAAATGCCATATAGGAGTTCTGATTTTTCTCAAATGATATGAGGGTGCCATGTCACATTGGCAGAGCCCCTGGGGTGACAGAACAACAGAAACCTTCTATATATAACCTCATTTTACAAACTACACCCCACAATGAATTTATCAAGGAGTGCAGAGTTCACATTTACACCACGTGTCTCATAGAATTGTATTCCATTGAGCGGTGAAATAATTACATTTTTCCCACTAAAATGTTGTTTTAGCTCCAAGTTTTTAATTTTTTAACAGACCGGAGGGGTGCAAGAGTGTTAGAAGGTAGGCCACAGAGAAGGATGTTGAAGTAGTTGAGACAGGAGATGATTAGGGCATGCACAAGCATTTTGGTAAAGCAAGGGTTGAGGAAAGGACGCAGTGGATTTCTGGGACAAGGGAAAGTGTGATTTCATTTATTGTATTGTTATCAGCTCATCCGTAAGGAGATGAGCCCCCTTATATTAGGCAGCCTCTCATAGCTACAGAAATGCCAAACGTGGACGATAAATGTGGTTTAAGCACATCGTGAGGCTCATTTGGAAGGGACTCATTTGGAAATTTGCTGAATTTCTTTTGGGGGCGAGGAGCCATTTGGATTTTTTAGAGCCTTTGTGCTACCAGTAATGTGGAAATCCCCTATATTTCCATTGACAGTCCTGATTGGGTTTTTTTGTGGATTGATTTGGAGCTTTTGTTAAGAACATTTTACATAACATTTGGGATCAAATTTATCATGAGCTCTACACTGATCTCTTACATTGGGGTTTCCATCTATATCTTCAAGTGATGTGATTCAGATGAAACCCCATCTGGCCAGTGGCCTCAGTTCAACAATGTCCCTTCTTTTCACAAGTGCACAAAAATGTGACAGATGGCAATTTTATGCACACCTACAATGATGAACACCGCCAGATTCACAAGTCAGATAGTGCCTTCATCTGCTTCATTTAAGGGAATCTTCCATCAGGGGTTCCATCTGAATCACGTATTTCAGAGATTTACTTTTGTGAAAGCGCTCAGCACAGTGCACAGGATAAATGTTAGCCGAGCCTTACTGTGATTTTTGGGAGAGAGAATGAACAAATCAACAACAGATGAATAATTGGTTTTATGTATTTTTGTATCATTTCTCATGAGGTAAAAGCAATTAGACAATTTTATTCTTTGGAACTGTGCAATACCAGATTTATATCAGATTTTTATGTTTGGCTGCTGTCACACACTAAGAGATGCTTTTCTTTAAAAACATAAAACCTAGTTTTTGCATTGTCATATGTTGATAGCCATACTTTTTCCATATTTCTACAGACAGTCATATGATGGTTTCATTGTGGGACGAGTCAACATTTTTATTGGTACCATTTTTGGGCACATGTCATTTTTTCATATCTTTCTATTCCAAATTTTAGGAGGTAGAATGAACAAAAACCTGCAATTCAGGAATTTGTTTTCTTTTTTTATTTTACACGTTCCGCGTGTGGTAAACTTGATAAAGCAGCTTTACTCTTCGGATCAGTACAATTGCAGTAATACCACATTTGTATTGTGCTTTTTTAATGTGTTGGCGCTTTTACTTAAAAAAGACAATTTATAGAAAATTTTGCCTTTTTCTGAGACCTATCACTTTTTATTTTTCTGCTGATTGAGCTGTAGGACAGCTTGACTTTTGTGGGAAAAAAATACGTTTTCAGCTAAATCATTTTTATTTCCATTTGTCTTTTTGATTGCGTTTTATTCCACATTTTGTTAGGTGGTATGATAAAGCATCATTTCTTGCCTTGCTTTTTTATTTTTATTTTTTACAGTGTTCACTAAAGGGGTTAATTATTGTGACTTTTATAGAACGCTTCATTCTGGAAGGGGCGATACCAAGTGTGTATTTTTATTTTTGTTTTTAGTAAAAAAATATTTTTATGGGTACAAAATATTTTTAATTTGTTTTATTATTATTTTGTGATTTTAAAGAAAATATATATTTTTTATAACTTTTTTTTTACGTAATCCCACTACATGACTTTTACTTTCAGCACACTGACATAAGTTGATAAGATCACGCACTAGTGTGTGGAGACCGAGATGTTGTCAGGATGACATCGAGTCACCATAGCAACAATAAAGTCCCCGCGATGACCTGCCGGGATGCCGATCCAAGGGAAGAGTGGACTTTCCCCCTATATAAGTACTTACTGACCTGGATATATGGATATGTCCAAGGTCGTGAAGGGGTTAAAGTTTGGGCCACAACATTTAGACAAGCCTGTAAAATACTGGTAGAATGTAGTCTGGTAATATGAGGCCAAAATTGAACTGATTAGAGGCTGTAATATGTATCATGTTTGGGCGCCAAAAAGCATCTCATATCACCTAGGGATGAGCGAAAGTACTCAGTGATACTCTGATATCACTCGAGTATCTAGGAGCTCGAATGTGGTCGGCAGTTGATGAGCACTTTCTGGTGCTCTAATTTGAAGCTCAAGTAACCAAGTTTTGCGCCTGTTACTTTGCCAATAAACATGCGGGGATTGCCTGCCAGTCACTGTAATGCATTGCCATCTTGAAAGTGGCATTACTGTGATTGGCTGGCTGCATTACCTCTTTAGAGGTTATAAAAGGACTGGCACCACCGCATTCGGCTCACTCATGCCATTACACAGCTCAAGAAAAGAGGGAGAGATGGAGGGAGAAAGCAGTTATCCAGGCCTGCGTGTGCAGAATTTATCTAATCAGTGTCATCTAGTGTTGATACTGGTGCTGATGCTGAGCCATCACACTTACAGTCCTTCTAAAGGCTAATCTTATGCTTTGCTATTTGTATCACATGCATTCTGCATTTAGCCTAGGGACAGTTGAAGGAGGAGGGACAGTTGAAAGAGGAGGGAGAGTGGAAAAATACACCATCTAGGCAGGGCTTAGGGCATTTTGGTCCATTGCTAAATATATTGCTGCTGTACATGACCACATAAATTTTTGGGGGAGGTGAAAAAATTTACTATATAGTCATCCCCACAGTGTTACGTGCTTTGTGTTACATTTTAGTAGTATACAACTCCAAAAAAGCATTCAAATCATTTTCTTTATTTAATTAGTCATCCACAGAGTATTACATGGTTAGTGGGCTACAAAGATGACAGAATCCAGTGAGACTACTGAGGGACCGACGGGAGGTATAGTGGAGCCAGACAAAGCTGGCGTGAGTTTATAACACAAAATTAAATGGAGAATTACAGTATCTAAAAGATAAAGGTAATTTTTTTAACTAATAAAACAATATTATATACAGAGAAAGATAGATGCTGTAGATATCTAATGTCACAAGACCCCTACATACAGTTGCATGTAAATGTTTAAGCACCCTTGGTCAACATTACTATTAATGTGAACAATTAAGCAAGTTGAAGATGAAATGGTCTCCAAAAATCCTAAAGATAAATATGACATTTATTTTGTATTTTAGGCAAAAAAATATTAAATGTACCCCATAAACCATTACAACAATTAACATTGTACAAGGGTAATCAGGAAGAGCTCTGGTGAATTTCCAGAATTGGTACATCTGTGATGCACCAATTCTGGGGGGCCTGAGGGCTTGCTTTTTTAGGCTTGGAAGATCCCAATAGCCAAGGACATTCCCAGCCTGATAAAATAAGTACTCAGCTGTCTGCTTTACCTTGGCTGGTTATCAAAAATGGGGAAGTCCTCTTCATTTTTTTAAGTTATTTATTTAGTTATTAGGTTAAGTAATGCTAAACACCCTTTATTGCCACATGAAAGGCACTAAAAGATGCAAGTTTATTATATATAGGGGCTTGTGACATTAAATATCTGCAAGCTATTCTTTCTATCAATCATTCTATCTTGACTATGTATTCTTTCATCAAAAAGTTAACTTATTTTAGTTCTTCAATACAAAAAGTGAAACACATATATTATATAGAGTCATTACAAACAAAGTGATCTATTTCAGGTGCTTATTTCTGTTAATGTTGATGATTATGGCTTACAGTCAAAGAAAACACAAAAGTTATTATCTCAGTAAATTAGAATAGTTAACAAAAAAATGTGCAAAGGCTTCCTAAGCATTTAAAAAGGTCCCATAAGGCCCCGTCTCACATAGCGATTTACCAACGATTACGACCAGCGATGCGACCTGGCCGTGATCGTTGGTAAGTCGCTGTGTGGTCGCTGGGGAGCTGTCACACAGACAGCTCTCTCCAGCAACCAACGATCAGGGGAACGACTTCGGCATCATTGAAACTGTCTTCAACAATGCGGAAGTCCCCCTGCAGCACCCGGGTAACCAGGGTAAACATCGGGTTACTAAGCGCAGGGCCGCGCTTAGTAACCCGATGTTTACCCTGGTTACCAAAAAAAACAAACAGTACATACTCACCATCTGATGTCCGTCAGGTCCCTTGCCGTCTGCTTCCTGCTCTGACTGAGCCGCCGTACAGTGAGAGCAGAGCGCAGCGGTGACGTCACTGCTGTGCTGCGCTCTCACTGTACGGCGGCAGTCAGAGCAGGAAGCAGACGGCAAGGGACCTGACGGACATCAGATGGTGAGTATGTACTGTTTTTTTTTTTTTGGTAACCAGGGTAAACATCGGGTTACTAAGCGCGGCCCTGCGCTTAGTAACCCGATGTTTACCCTGGTTACCAGTGAAGACATTGCTGGATCGGTGTCACACACACCGATTCAGCGATGTCAGCGGGACCTCAACGACCAAAAAAAGGTCCAGGCCATTCCGACACGACCAGCGATCTCGCAGCAGGGGCCTGATCGCTGGTACGTGTCACACATAGCGAGATCGCTACTGAGGTCGCTGTTGCGTCACAAAACTAGTGACTCAGCAGCGATCTCGCTAGCGATCTCGCTATGTGTGACGGGGCCTTTAGTCTGTTTCAGTAGGCTCCACAATCATGGGAAAGACTGCTGACTTGACAGATGTCCAGAAGGCAGTCATTGAATCACTCCACAAGGAGGATAAGTCACAAAAGGTAATTGCTAAAGAAGCTGGCTGTTGACAGAGTGCTTTATCCAAGTATATTAATGTAAAGTTGAGTGGAAGGAAAACGTGTGGCAGAAAAAGGTGCACAAGCAACTGGGATAACCGTAGCCTTGAAAGGAGAGCATAGTATATTTGAAGAATCTATGGTTGCCAAAGCAGAATAACCAAACAGGTAGACAAAAAGTAAATAAGGTATATAATGCTTTCCAATTTTTACTTTTTAAAAAACAATATTATTCCCTCTGACTAAAAAATCTGAACCCGGCCATAACACTACGTTGTTTATTAGGTACATGTGTGGTAAGAAATTTGAGGCAACAGCTGACATATTATTGTTTTGCATACGGCTCTTACATTTGACTCCTAAGACAGTTGGGAAATCTTAATATTTTTGGTTCAGAATGCCATTATATTTATTAACTTACCCCCCTACCTTGCAAAAAAAGCAATATATATACGCCTAAAATACTGTGTTAGTTGATAGGTTTACACACCAAGACATGAAGCTGGAAATAGTGTTCTGGCATGTATTTGCTAATATACCCATAACCTCTCTTTTTTTAGCCATTTCCATTTTTTAACAAAAATGCAACTGAAAAGGAAAACATTAATTGGTGTCCTTTTTTACAAGATTAAACATTTTAAAAATGGCCACAATGTCAGCATAGAGAGGGCACCAATTGTATTACAAAGCATCTGAGAGTAGCAGATGTAATTGGAGTTGGCTCCAATTGCATCAAGTTAGCCTTTTAAATACCACTGTCAAGCATGACAGTTGCGTTTAAAAGACTGATGGCATATCTGAGGGGTGCAGATTGGTTGATGTCATGGAAACCTGGGGTCTTTCAAGTGAAATCTCTTATGAAGCCCTGCCTGTGGCTGGACTTCACAGGAGATTGTCTTTTACACAATACACCACAGTGTACCATAAATGAGATCTCTGGATTTCCCATACAAGTCCCCCAAGGCAGTATTCCCCAACTCCTGTCCTCAATACTAACTCCATACTTTTTTGCTTGAGCTGCAGGGGCATAACTAAACAAACGATGGATCAAAGTTGGTCAGCAACAGCCTAAATCAGATCATATGATTCTCATCATCAGTCAGAAATTATATGATGACATAATGAAAAAAAATGAAGATTTTTTTTCACACAAAATAGAATATACATTCCACAATTGCCTGTAGTAAATTATTTTCCATTACTGTAGTTTTCAGTTCCATATAATAAAATTACCACACATGTATATTTCTAGTAATTATACCTTTATGACAGAAATTTGAGAAAATGCTCTAAAATAATAGTAAAGAAGCAGCATTTCTTCTTACTAAATGTTCTTTTCATCGGGTACGTACAATGAAAGTTGACATGTGTTGTCCCTGAAAGCATTTTTTATGAATATGAAAACAGTCATACTATACTGCTTTTACCTCTTACTTTGATCAGCTTTTAAGAAAGGAATTTTAGTTCTATGAGGAAGATGATATTCAAATTGACCCTATATATTCAGCAGCAAAAGAATGTGAAACATAAAATGAAAATGAATTCCATTTACAGAATGGGGTTGGATGCAGAAAATACATTTCAAAGCTATAATCCAAAAAAAAAACCTTCTCTTTCTTCCATTCCAAAGCTACATTTGTTAAAAAAAAGCAGATGCAATATTTTGTGCAGTGTTTGAGTAAATCGTTTGCCATTTTTTGCTAAGTAAATAAAAAAAATATGCACTGAAGAAAAACCAACAACACTATAAACCTAATGTATTTTCCAGATACAAAATTTAGTATGCATAAATCTAGACCTTATGTGGGTGATCCTACAGAAGGGCTTATCCTATTAACCTACAGTTCTTGTGGGGTTAAAAAATATCTGAAACTTTATTATTTCTTTAAACTAAACTGTATATTCTCGAGCACCAGACTGTATTTTTCTCAGATAGACCTCATATCTAGTATAGGCTATAGGGTGGTTCACAAGGCCGCTATTTTTTCACTCACCGAGTTGTCCTCGCAAAATTGTGCAGAATGTCTGATCAAAATTGTCAGTGTAAGTCTACGGTATTTGAGGGTTGTCAGTTTTTCATTAACTAGATAAAAGGCAATTTTTTTCTTCCCTCCTCATCTGAGAAAAACTGATGAAACCCAGATGGAAGTCTTATGACACTAATGAAAAGCTGAAGAAATTTTGAATAGTCACTGATGAAACTGGAACCACTTTACTCGCACATGGGAAAAAGGATGTCTAATGAGCTCTAATGCAGTTTGCATGAGAAGAAAAACTGAGCCTTCAGAAAAAGAAAAGTGGAAAAACTTCAGAATAAAAAGGCTAATGATGTGTTCACATTTTATTTTTTTTTATTTTTGTTGTCAAGGCATTTGAAACATACAAAATTATTTAACCCGATTGATAAGTACTATATTTTTTCTGGGTACGGAAATGCCAAATATTTTTTTTACTATATGCTGTAAGTAGAAATGGGCGACCCCACCAAAATTGGGTGAGATCTAGGTGAGATCACCACTAGCACAGTGAGAAAAAGTCTCAAGGTGCAGAGGCAATCTCGCCTCTGCACCGTGAGACTTTCTCATGGCGCTAGCTGGGATCTGACCGCGGTCACCGCCGTTCAGCCTGGCTGTGAATGCAGCCTCAGTGACTGGCAGTAACCTCAATGACGTCACTGCTGGTCACTAATGCTGCTCATTCACCAGTGGTTCTCAAACGCGACTGTCACATCTTGGCATTATCCAGGTTGAAAACGGTTTATCACACAGACATGGATTACAGCATGGGACAGAATGACAGACAGGTGAGGGATATTGTTGATAATTATATTTTTTTTATTACAGGAGAAAAAGGATTCAAAGAAATGGATGTTAGGTTAGTATAAATGTGTTTTGCTGATTCACCAGGATAATGGCAGCGGTTACTTCAGAACTCCCAGGGTCAGCAACCCCACCTGTGGCACGCACAGAGAGGAGATAACAGCAAGCTTAGAAAGCTGACAGTCTATTGAGGTACAAGGCCCGGTGACTTGTTTGTCCCAACCTGGATTCTCTAAACGTCTTTGAGGGTTCAGTGATGGTCAATGAGGCAGCTCTGTATTCCTTAAGTTGGAGTGATGATTCCATGACGTCTGAAATGTAGACTCTCTGAACACAGGAAGATCCTCCTTTTTATTGTTCACAACTTCTCATTCAGTCATTACACCACAGGCTTGGGGGAAGGATGCCATCTCTCACTGCTAGAGTGTTCAAACAGCATGAATAGATTGTCCTTCATATTTCAGAGCACGAATGGGTCATCAACATGTTAACAAACATTCAAATATTGTGCCTTTGTCCTTGTATTTCAGTCTTAGAATTGTTCTACTATCTTGGGAAAAAGATACAATAGGTAATCAGCAGCCAGTCAACAAGTGTTTATTATTTTTAAATAAAAATGGAAAAGTGTGTTTTGCTTTATTTCAAATAAAATACTT
This sequence comes from Ranitomeya variabilis, assembly GCF_051348905.1. Classification (NCBI taxonomy): domain Eukaryota; kingdom Metazoa; phylum Chordata; class Amphibia; order Anura; family Dendrobatidae; genus Ranitomeya; species Ranitomeya variabilis. The sequence continues at coordinate 900,934,540 of NC_135233.1, forward strand.
TATTCTTGCTGTGTCTTTATTTATTTACAACACAACTACAACATAGGATTAATAATGGATAGGTGTCTTACAAATGTCTCTCCATAAGGCTTCTTTTACACTTACCGTGATTTTAGCAGCCCATTTTTGCAAGCCGTATCGCCGTAATTTTCCCGGTCTGCGGCAAAAACTGCTCGCAAAAATCTTGCGATCGCTGTTTTTCTGGATTGGAATAGTAGGCAAAAAGTAGGGTCCCCCAAAAAAATGTCGATCCGCAAAAACGGAATTCACGGTGCACCGATATTTTTTAAAAGCCATAAATACGGCCCTCATAGCCATAAGGCACTCCAACGAATTTTAGTGGCCCATTTTTGCGGCACCATAGAAATGCATTGGGGCCACAAAAACGGGCCGAAAAAGCACAGCAAGTGTAAAACCAGCCTTATTAATCTGTGGGCTTGATGCCACCTGACAATGCAAAGGTGACATCAAAAGAAGCCAATAGAGCATAAATAATGGGCAAAAACGTCAGCTCACCATCGGTTGCAGCACCTTGCCAGATGAAGTAAAATCACCCGGAGCCGTCTCATTCTTGGACATCGGCGAAATAGAAAAAGGTGGGAAAAGAAACCTCCAGCGATGAAATCAAGAAGGAAAGTTATCTTTTTTGTAAAAAAAATATGAAAACTTTTATTCAGTACAGTAGTACATTAAAAAACCATGGATCCTAGTCACCACAACCTTGGATGAACAACCAACATGTTTTATTACTGGCTTTAGCTCTTCTAACGCTCACCCTGCATTCCCTGCAGACAGCAATATATTCTTCTTTAGATATGCCCTCCTCTTTCCATTTGATATACATTTCTTGTTTCCTTTTTAGCAAGTGTTTGCATTCAGGTTTGCATAAATGACCTATCAGGATATTCTACTTGGTCATTTATTCACTGATCCATATTAGTTTCTTGATCATACGGTTTATAAGTTAAACCTTTTATCTTTAATATGTATACTTTATTTTAAAAAAATGTGTCTGTTTTATATGATATGAAAAAGAACTGAGAATAAAGAAAGCACAATAGGGTCAAATCAAATGACAAAGGGGTGTCAGGGAAAAGGGGAGATCCACTAACCTTGCTGAGTTGCTTAATGGCAACACAAACGACATGTAACAACTGCTGCACTGATACCGGTCGAAACAGAGGACTACAAATGCAAAGGAAACAAATGGAGGTATCAATTATGTGTTGCTGAGATATAGAAATTCTTAAAATCAAAACATTTATTTGAACAGTTTTAAAAGTCAATGCGTTTTGAGGTCGCGCAGGACCTCTTCATCAGGACATACCTCCTGAGGCTTGTCCTAATGAAGAGTTCCTGAGTGACCTCGAAATGCGTTGACTTTTAAACCCGTTCAAATAAATGTTTTGATTTTAAGGATTACTTCATCTCAGCAGCGCATAAGTGATACCTACTTTGTCCTCACTACAACTAAAGACAGAGAGGGTAAACAAAGGAAGGGAACACTTAGCTTGAAAGACAACCAAGATGTCATGACAGCAACCCTCCAAGAGTCCTCTGAGAAGGAACTAACTGACTGTTAGTACATCCAACTAGACAGAGACAAGTAAGAGCTAACACCAGCACCATGCTGCAGCAATTGAATGCATTTAAACTTTCAGCACAGGAGTGTCATTAGTAGCAGAAAATGGATGTAACTGTTGGGGCCTAGAGGGAGACAATATTGCTCCATAACAGAGATGCAAAAATCAATAAGGTGCTTGAGCTAATCGCAAAGACCCTCTACAGTCGGATCTAGAATGACTGTGTCACACCTGACACAGCTGTGACAGCTTCATTCCAATCCTTAATTTTATTAGTTAATGTAATCTTTCAGGGCTTGTTTAGTTGTGTTTTTGCCATATTTTTTCTTACGTGGCTTTTATCTGCATCAGCAAAGTGAATGAGATTTCTGAAATCTTAAGCACAAGCTGCTTATTTGTTTCCTTGAAGACTTGAAACATGAAAACTTTTTTCAAATCCGCAGCATGTCAATTCTGACCATTCTGTGTCCATTAACTGACCAGATTTCTGCATTGATGCCAATTTATTTTCTTAACCTAAACCACATTTCAGAGGGTTTCAGCTTTCAAAAG